>NW_009636734.1:0-30599 GCF_000690535.1 Cariama cristata | reverse complement strand
CCATGTCGAGTTTCTTCTCCCTCTCCAGCGGCTTTTGGAGGGAGGGAAGGAGCAGTGGGTCACTGAGCTGTGCACCGGGAGCTCCCAGATCGAAGGGTCAATCAAAAGACATTAAAGGCGTTCCCAGCCACTATCGTGGCTCCTTGCTGCCCCAGGGTGCTCCAGCACAGCTTTCCCAGCACTGATCCCTTCTCTTCTCCCCCAGGTGATACACAACTATGGCCACGGTGGGTTCGGGATCACCATCCACTGGGGCTGTGCCATGGCAGCAGCCAGGCTCTTTGGGAGCATCCTCCAGGAGAAGAAGCAGGCCAGCCCGCCGCAGTCCCGCTTGTGAGTTGCCTGCTTACCCGGGATTATCGTGACAGCAGTAGCTTAGAAATCACAGCAGAAAGATGCAAATAACATGGTGGATACACGTGGGCTGCTTGACCCTCCTGCCAGCTCCAACACCGGTTCACAAGGGCTCATTTCCAGGTTGCTGCCAGTTCTGCCGCTGCCATTTGCCAGATGGCTGAGTTCTCTCCAGCCCGGCCTTGCACGACCGACCTAAAGGAAGTGCTTTAAAATATGGACTAATTATCTGTGGCAAAGTGCACTTCTGTCCCGGGGATCAGTCTGCAAAGGGCAGGCAGGGTTCAGCTGCAATCTTGACAGTCCTGCAGTTCATCTGCATGATGGGACAGGATCTGAAACTGAGCCGGTGCCACCTGAGGTCTTCACTGACTGCTCCAACACCCAGCATGTAATTAGATTTGCAAGCTTCCCCCAGGAGGCAAAAGCTCCTTAGTAGGAAGGAGCTCTGAAGCTCCCAGGGAAGTAACGACAGCTCTAGAAGCACGTGCTTCGGTTGCAATAGCTTTTGTTAACGTTCATGCCAGGACAAAGTATGGGTCTACAGCACCTGGTTAGTGTATCTGGCAATAGACACCAGCAGTTGCCTCACATGGGCTTTCCAAATGATGTTTTTACCAACAAAAGCAACATGTTCCAGCCCTGTGTACTTGCCAGGCTCTATATATAGCAGAGAGCATACGCGAAATAGCTGTTCTCGTCCCTAAAACTCCCACGGGCCCTTCGGTTTCTCATTTCCTCCAGCCGTGAGACATGGCTGCGAGAGAGGAGCTGACTCGGGGTAGGATGGGGCTCCCGAAGTCGTTGGGGACAGCTCCCAGGAGAGCGTGACTTTTCAGGGGCATTCAGAGATGCCGCTGGGGATCCAATGCACTGCTCTGAAGGTACAGTTTGGCCGATTTTTTCCATGCCATGTGTCTTTCCTGCTCTGAAAACCATCACAGACAAGGTACTGAATGGTCAAGAAGTACTGGCCTCAAATCCAAAGGCTAGCGGTTGTCGTGAGCCCAGCACACAGTGCCTGGTTGCTCTCCTCCGTAGATAAGCCAGCTGTTTCTTAGTCGTCTGCGATGCTGCTTCTCTCTCCCCCTGACTCCGCGTGCCAGAAATAGCTCATCAGCCTGGTTTGTGAGGTACCAGGCAGCTGCACCTACTGAACGAGAGATGCTGCAGTGCAGCTGGGCTCGTTTTACCTCCTGGGCACCTGGATTTAAAACAGGGCCATGAAAACGCACATTTCTTGGCTGCAGCCTGACACCAGAGTTGCTCTGTGTTGAAGGACTCATCTCTCCTGACATGCTGCTCCAGCTTCACCAAGGAAAAGAGAAACTTGTGAAGGCTTTGTAGGAAGCGATGAGTGTTTAGTGCTGCTGGAGATGGTCCATGCACGCGAGATCTGCTGCCTCGTGGGTACGTACGAGACTGGTCTCATTTTCAGCAGTGCTATGGAGGTCCCCGTGCCAGCACAGCCGTGGCCATGGAAGACCTTCCAGCGATCTCATTTTCCACTGCACGCTATTTCACCACGGTGTACTTCACCAGCATACGCACCCTGAGCGGTCAGAAAGCTCTGACGAGCTTTGCCGAGGGCATCTCGTAATTGTCTGCCCTTTTACAAAAGCAGCAATGGTTACTGTCACTGTAAGGGCCAGAATTTCTCCGCCGCTGCCACCCTGTCCCTTTCCCTCTCTCTTCCCTTCGCAAAGGTGTGGGAGGGTTGTGTTTGCCTTTGCTGTGACACCTGCAGTGCCGGCAAAGTGACGTCGCATGGGAATTCTCCTGCCCGTGGCACTCGAGTCCAAGGCAACAACTTGCTGTCGAAGGCACCGAGGAGGGCAGGTGCTGAAGTTTCTCCGACTGCGATTTTCACCCCACGCTGGTGCTCCTCACAGCCTTGCAAAGTACAAACCACCTGATGACAGTTGTGCTCTCTGGTTGTTGCTCCACTGCAGAACATAATCGCTTAGACCAGCCTTGTCCAGCTGCCACCGCGGCAGAGGTGACGAGAAGCTCTGTGAGCTGCTACGGAGTGATGGCACCGGTTAGGGCAGACCGTGTCCGTCCTCGGAAGGCAGTGGAGCGTGGAGGAGCGTTGGCGAGCCTGCTGTTGTCTGGTAGCTGCTGCGCCTCTGCAGCGTGCTTAAAAAACAAAGGTAGACCTAGGAAAATTAGGAGCCCCTGTCATGTCCAGTCTGTCTGTTAAAAGGGTTTCCCACTTCATCTGGCAGCTCACCTGATAGATTGCAGCTACATTCAAAGGGGTATAATCAAGACAAGGATAGAAAAAAGAAAACAATAGCTGGAGAAAATTCACCCCTGATTAACGCTAAACCTAATGGGCTGTGGTACCACTTCAGTAGAAGGCGTTCAGTGAAATAGCATCTGCTCCATTTCACTTACTCCAAATATGAGACATTAAGGGCCACTTTCTCCTCCCATTTGCACTGCTGTAAATCCAAACCCACTTACGCGATTTCAGAAGAGCTACGCTGGATTAGCAGGGGTGTAGCAAATCATTGTATAGCTTGCAATAAGCAGTTGATTCTTCTGATCTTAGAGCTGTCCTGTGATCTCACATAGAAAACAAACAGAAATGATTAGATGTGTAATTTTATTTGCAGTTTAATTTTGCTTATTTTCTAAAAGGCCACAATTTAATATGTGTGCACAATAAAGGCAATATTCCAGTATCTCCTATGTGAAGCTTTCTCTTCTTAATAATGGCATGGATGGAGCCTCAAACGCTAATTCCATGGAAACATCCCAGTAGATCATCATTCCGTGTCTCCCCACACATTTTTCCTGAACACTTCATCCTGCAGGAGGAAGAGCCGTCATTCTAGCTTCTGAGTAGACAAACGAACCTGAAATTACGCGGTTGCCTGCGTGTTGTTGCCCATAGCCCCCGGCCCATTAAGAACTCGCGCTCCCAGACAGAAATGTTTGGGACTCTCTCACGTAGCTCAGCTGACCGCTCCGTTTTGAGACGAGAGCGACAGGAAAGGTGTTTTACACTGTCGGCAGCCCCAGATGAAACCGTGGGACAGAAGAGTCAGGAGACTGAAGTTCACTTCTGTGGCAAGGGTAAGGTAAGAGAGAGTCAGTGGGATGTCTGGACAGCTACCGCACATACTTTCTTGACAAGCACAAAACGCCATCTCCAGCGGCCGGCATCAGCACATTTTACCAACTCACAGTTCTCAACAACGATCGCCTGTGACACAGAACAAAGCTGGAAACACATCAAGTATCAGTAAAGTTATCCTCTGTAAGCAAACAGCAGCTCTGGCATTTTGGAAAACAGAATGAGCTTTAGAGGATGCCAAAAAGTTCACAGAAAACACAGAAGAATGAATATTCTCCCTAAGTCTTGCTTCCGCGGTACAAACCCTTGTGTAGTTACCAACTATTTCCATTCCCAGGAATAAGACTCTTCATCCCAGTGGTCTGTTAAGGGCCGCACAAGCTGCGAGAAGGAAGATTAATGCACACTGAGATGAGAACACGCTGCATTAGCATGCAAAGTATCTGCAGATCGTTAGTCAACTTGGCTCAGACATGAACAACCTTATGTTTGTAAATTACTGGACATCAAAATAAGAATATTGTTTAAAGGGTAGGGGAATAGAGTCAGGGTTATGCACTTATTGTATTTCATAAAAACAAGGTAGGTAAAGAAAAGTTTGCATTAAAAGTAAATAAATAGAAGGAACCCTCCCCGCCCTGAAGTCCAGACACAGGCTAAGCCACCTCCTCCCAACGTCCCTTTGTGATCTACCGTCACATACTGCAGCGTTCAAGGCATCGCTGGAAATCACCCGGCGGCAAGAAGCAAAACCGACTGGTTTTTATTGTCCAACCTACATGAAATGCAAAAAGCAACTAAAGATCTTAAGCTAATTTTTAGAATATTTAGTTATCTATGAGGTTACTTAGAGTGTGAATGTGAATCCCGTGACTTTTCTTTATGTCCAAGGGCACAAAACGAGTCGGAGCTGCAAAGTGCTGAGCCCTTCCATATCCCAGCTGAGTCCACAGAGCAGCATGGATCTCAACTCTCTGAACGTCAAGAGAAAAAATGGTAAAGTTACTGACCCTTCGTAAAAGTCCCACAGAACAGCCAAAAGCATTTTTACTGAAAAAACTATTTATTTGTTTAACATAAAATATCTAGTGTGGAATTAAACTATCCAATGTTGCATCAGTAACATAGGAACAAAAGGAGTATTTTACAACAAGCTTGATATACACAAAGTTTTTAAACATTAAAATGTATCCAGCTTAGAAACTGTACATTCAAACACAGGAAAACATTCAATGTTCTTTCGGCAAGCATTTAGGAATAATAAATCATTCCATCAAAGCACACTTGGAGAATTATTTTTCCCACAACAGCTTTGCACATTAATATATTGGACAGTTAGCAAATCTCTGAATCCCACAATTCCGTTTACTCTCAATTTTAATTCAAAACTATCACACTTTATTTTTTTAAATGAACTAGCTATACTAATTCCCTTCATCAGTGAAAAATACTCGACAGTGTGTAAAACGATCTTTGGAAGCTTATTATATACATCAACGGTGTTGCCATATTAACAAAATATGACTTGTGATTATTTATAGGCTATTGTGTATCAACCCACACGTTCTTCAGTTTTTCAGTGAACAATCTAAAATGTCCTTCCGTTATTAATAATACGCAAGGACCTGCAAAAACCTGAATTTCAGTTCTGTTTCTTCAGTGCCCAATAGGCTCCTACTGATTTCAGTGAGGTGGGATCAGCTGTGGTAGGCTCCTGCCTGTCTTCCTCTCTTCAGCAGATCGAAAGCCCACGAATGTCCGTGGGAGATTCTTCCAGGCTTCAGTGAGCTTTGGATCACGCTTTAGGCATCGCTGTCTAAATCAAAGACTCAGAGTATGAAGATGTCTCAGCAGGACCAATGTTGGCATTTATATCATTAAATAGATTTTCAATGCAGAATTCATAAAAAGTGAAAAGCAAAAATGCCTTCAATTTTTATTTTTTTTTAATACTGTAAATGTCACAGGTTAAAACTGAACTACTCAACAGCATCAAAAGGTTTCGCATCACCTATACATCTTTACCTGGGAAATATTTTACCTGCAGTATACATACGTGCAAATTTATGAGATACATATACTTCACCTAAAACTCTCTGAATGCACTTTGAAGGCCACTGCAATGCCGTCCTTTAAAACTGTTGAATATTGACTCAAAAAACCGAAGTGACATGTGACCATTAACACAGGAAAAGCAGAACTTTAACTAAAGGCGCTTAATAACAGACAAACAAACAAACTTAGCAGCTAGGCTGTGAGGTGGCATTCCTTCACGCCAAGGATGCCATGCACTTTATATTCATTCTCACCTCTAACGCAGGCTTACACCCCGCTGAATTCACCCAGTTTTGGGGTGTACACCTAACTGTAATGACAGCTAATGGCAAGTCCACATGGCAAGAGACACGTAAGGATCTGGATGTGTCCCTGTCAGGTGTGGGCTAGCGGTTCTCCGGTGCCTTCAGCAGCAGGAGAAAGAAGATGGTAGTCAGAACTGTCGTTAAAGGGTTAACAGCCCACGCTACGCGAAGGCAAAGCAGGTTTTCTAGCTCGCTGGTCACATGCATGGTCTAATATCTGATCTAAACCCACCCAGGAACTGCGTCCTCACTGCCAATGTCCTGTCCATCTCTCGCACGCCAGAGGGGCAGTCCAAGGGAAACGAGTCCGTCTGTCTCTACTTCTCCAGATACCGCAGCTAACCCGGTTGCATAGTGCATGAGGGAGAATTATCCAACTACAGCCTGACAGAAGGAGGTGAAAACAAATTACTTGCACTGGTTGGCAGTGCCATGAGAGCCCTGCCTGTTTATTGCGGATCGACTGGAACTTGAGCTTGCTGGAGGTTGAGCACACAGGACACAGGGAGAGCAGAGACAGAGATAACCAAACCAGCACGCAGCCACAGCCACCGGAACGGACCGTGTGTTTCTGTGTCATCAGCCACATCTAAAGTGGGATCCCCTGTGAGCTGAATTGCATTTTCATATTACTGGGAAAAGGAAAGTTCGCCTGTCTAGACCAACTGCTTCTGGAGTCCTTCATTGCAGTCACCATCACGGAGTGGTAAAGGAACGGACAGACATTTTGGTGCCTTGTCAGACTTTAACTTTCCTCAGCAGAAGATACCCACACACAGAATATCAATAACCTCTTTGGCCTTTTTTTATTAGCCTGAGTTTCCTCAGTTTCTTTAAGGAATTATCCACTTCTAATTTTCCTTCAGTGCTATAAACAAACAGCCTAATGCGTCTTGGAGCATTACACTGCACTACCGTGCTGTAAAACCCGAAGTGAAAGCTGAACCCAAACTGTGTTCATTTGTATTGCACCCAAACATGGACTCAGTGACCTATTGTTGCCCCTCAGAAAAGGGGCCTGGTTCCCAGAATACTTAAAATATTCTACTGTGCAAAAATTCGTTGCACACTTACCTATGTTTATGTGAGACAACTGACCACATATACTATAAAAATGTATTGCTTCCCACAGCCCGGTGATTAGCATCTCACTTACATTCGGTTGTGTGTTCCATAGTCTGGAATCCTGATAATAAACTGAGACATGGATGAGACGTGTCTCAGCTTCCTTATGCATTTCCTCGCTGCACATCCGCAGACTCTGAAATCCGACGTCCTGCATAGCGACAGATTTCTGACAAACAAGACAAACTTATCCTCACCTGAACTCTGTTACATTCTCTGACAAGAGCAGCATCATCAGCCTCGAGGAGCTACATCTGCAGGAGTGAAGTTCCTCATCTAAGGATGATTGCAGTTCAGCTCTTCCCATGATTTTTGTTCCTTGATGACACGACGCCAGCTACATTCCTTTGTCACCAGCTTGACGTTACAGTCAATTACAATCAGCAGCTATCGAAAAGTTCTGCCCAGCCGTCAGGAGGCCAGCTTCTGTTGGGAGACACTTGAGAGCAGCTCCATCCAGACTGCTACATGTAGCTATTCAGACCGAGGCATCTTTATCAAAGGTTTTGGCTACACCACCGCGAGAACATACTTAGGCAAATTGAGCAGAAACATACCTGGACCCATGCAGAAAACCACAGCGTGCATCTCCACACACAAAGAGACACCAGTACAGCCGAAGCAGTCTTCACCAAGCAACAGACAGAGTGCTCAATGATTCTGGCAAAGTTACAAAAGTCAAATTCTGCTCCAAACCATCAGCATTGACATTGCTTACATAAGGTTCCATCTCTGCAACAAATACCACTCCTCACTGACTCAAACTACCTGCCTTGGATGGGAGAAACGTTCAGAAAATCGTTTCCAAGCAATCGGTGCCTGTTGATTCTCAAGGAACAGAACCCATAAGCAAGGGAACTAGAAAGCATTGGTTGGTTTGCCATTATCACATTTTGTCGTTGTTGTTGATGGCTAAAAAGTGCAAGGCAGGCATCTAATTCATAAAACCTATTCTGTAGTGCATGGAATCCACCGTGTGCTATGCCAGGTACGCAATAAATATTAATCTTTTGTTTTTAGGCATCAAGAGTACATTATTTTAATTACAGCTTATACTGAGTTGCATTCAGTTAGCTATTTGCTTGACACGGGACATTTTAAGCTGAATAGCTGACCATGCAAGCACAACAGATTTAGAAAAACCCTTCCTGCTAAACTTCAAATGATATCTGGATCAAATGCCTCTCAATACAGAAGTAAAGTTTTTATGAGTGTAAGCAAAGAGCAGCAGAGACACAATTTGCTTAGGTTCAACCCAAAAGTTCCTGCAGTTTGACACATGACATTGGCAGTGACAGTATGGTCAGCTTTCTATGCTTCAGGGTTGGATTTTTTGTGAAAGAGATCTCGCTCGTATCATTCGTTCTTTCGGCAGGTCTTCACGTCCCATCATTCCTGTGATCCGGAGTTTGACCTGGTGACCCCTGGGGAATGAGATCCTCTCCCAACCATCTCCTGTCCCCATTCCCTGTGGCTGGACTCCTGTAAGCCCCGACCTTTTGTTTCAATGGGCAAGAAGCAGGAAGCCACAGCGGCCAGCAGGCAACAGCCGCTGTAAACCACCAGTGTTAAATAGACTGAAGATTCCAACATCACCTGCAGAAAAAAGGCAGAAAGTACAACATAGTACCCCTGGGCTTTACCACAGAAAGAAATACAGATACTAATGCAGTACTAGACATTTTAATTGCGGTATCGGAAAAAATGTTTAACATGCACTGCTGCCTACTTTCTTACCTCAACGATTACACATAGCTATTAAACACTGACAAAACAGTCGGGATTACAATTGCCATGAGGTGCTGCTGCCCGTATGTATTAGGCAGGACTTAAGGAAGTCACAAGTTTTCTACCTAGCACTCTGCAGAGCCGCCGCTTCTGACACAGTCTTCTGAGTCCTGTCCCTGCGAAGCCTGGCTCCCCCAACCTCCCTGTCTTGCTCTTTCCACGTACCCTGAAGGTTTGTACCTCCAGGACCTCAGCCTGGGATCTCAAGAGAAAGGTGGCATTGCACCACAGACAGACACTCCCTGCCATTCACAAATCCCAGCTCCAGGTGGTGGCTTCCAAGGTGTCCTTACATCCAGCCAGCAGCCTGCTTCTTCGTTATATATCCCCCAACATATGGAGCTCTGGAGCAAGAGGTAAATTCAGAGATGAGCCTGAACTCTCCTCAAGGAACAAGCAACAACAACCCTCCTTCAACGCATCATGCAGAGATTGCCCTTGCTTTGGCCCTTACGGCAGAAAAGCAGGTTCTCTGTCACCTTCCTGTGCCTTCAGCCTCAGGAGGAGAAGGGATTTTACCTGTGCAATGAACGGGGTTATGAGGGCTCCCACTCTAGCCATTCCACTGCACGTTCCCAGGCCCAAAGCACGTGTGGCTGTCGGATAAACCTGTGAATAAAGCATCAGCCCATTAATGCTAGCGGGAAGTTCTCTTCCCTCCGGTCTCCTAAATGAATGAAAATTAGTAAGTGGTACTACAGCAGGTTCTGTTAGACAATGACAATGAGATCATCAACTCATATCTGGGGTAAGGTCCATTGTGAGGAGGTCATAAAAATGATTTTCCCACCATGTTCTCACTCCCCTTAAATATTCTCATTACAAAACCAACCTCCTTACCTCAGGAGTGTAAACATAAGCAGCCTGAAATCCTCCTGAAATAAAAGCTCTTGCAATGAAGAGCAGCACAGTAAGAACATTTCTGTGAGAATAAAAAGGAGAGCAGTGTTTGGGATTGTTCTGTACAATCTGTTTGTTTAACTTGGAGGCAAGTGCAATAAAAATGCTAAATTTGTTAGAACGATTTCTTTTGTTTTTTAATGAACCCTTTGTATTTTTTCTGGACCTTTAACATAACAATGATTCCAAACAATTTGCATTCCCACAATCACATCAGTTTTCTAAGTGTATCTGTTCTAATTGACAGCTGTGGCCTATTGAAATAAGCAGCGAATGCCTAAGCTTGTCTAAATGAGAAAAATATATTCCACATTATGAATGGTGCTAACAAAAAAAATGGCACACATGAGAAGGAAGCGAGAGGGCAACTTTCCTGTTTAAAAGACACGAACCTACGTACCACCTGGGTATCTGCAACTTCGTAAGGTTCCTTATTACAAGCTTTCTGTACTATAAGGTTTTCTACAGGGCCTGAAAAGGTTTAAATTCAGAGAGCTCTCTGGCTGTTAGGTCATTCCCTTGTTCGTTAGCCCCGAGGTACAGACATCATCGCACGCATGTGGCATGAAGGCAGATGCAGTCCGAGGCAAACTCTCAGAGCTCGGCTGGAAATTTTGTACCGCTCAGCTTCAAGGGCAGAGCTGCCAACTGAGTCGTTCTTTGGAAAATCTGCATGAAGGACAGATACTCAACAATACAAAAACGTGAATCCAAGTTCTTTTGAAGTTGGGCCCCATGCATCTGCAATGCCAGCACCAAGCTCCACCAGCCATGCTGTATACAACTTCGAGGTTGTGCCAGTCTCTGTCTATTGCTTCTCACCTAACTGTGCCATAGCACTTGGCCCACCGAGAGCCCCTGACAAGTGAAGCAGTCAAAGCAGCTGAATGGGAGGCAGAGGTTGGGCTTGGTTGTGAAGCACTGCCCTGGTAATTATACAGTCAGCCTGGGGAAACATAGGTAATGAATGGCAGAGAGCAGTGCATAAACCAGCTACCAAGGCTCATGACATCTGATCTGATTTAAAAATTGTCCAATGGTTACCTCCTACTCAGATATAAGCTCTTATTTTCCCCTTTGGATTGCTCTGTTTGCAAGATTATAGTGAAGGATTTCTCCTCTCCTGCTTCTTTTAGTTTCCTTCCAAAGTCTGGTAGAAAACCTAACACCATTCTTAATTCTTTCTCCAGTTCAGCATGACCATCTCATGGCTTTTCAAACCACCACTTCCAGTTCTCCTGCCATAATCAAGAAAGAACATGGATGAATCAGACATATCAGTTGTTCACCGTGTTTTACTTACCTTCCAATGCAGAGAAACAGCAGAAGACTGCAAAACGAGAAGACAAAAAAGGACAGGGCCATGGTTTTCTTGCGGCCTATCCGATCAATAATCCATAGTGTTACTAACACGCCTGTAGAAGGAGACAAGTTGACCGTTGGGAATTGAGCAAAGGTGGAGGCTGCAGCAGCTAGCTTTTAAGATAGGCTGGGTTATCTAGATTTGAAATTTTGTTCTCTCTTTCTTTAAAATGCTTTGCTGTCAGAGGCATCAGGCAGGGGCGTAGAGTGGATTGGCCCAGCTGTTGGTGCCACATGAAAACAGAAGCTCTGTGTCCCAGCTGGTGAGTCTTGCTCCACGTTCACAGCCCCACTGGTCCACACATCCACATGCCCACACGCAATCAGCTCTGACATCTGTTAACCACTGATTATTGCAGTGGTTACCAATGTGAATGCTAAAAATGCCTGCCTTATGTCTGACTGGAATATGTTTTATTCAACTTCTGACCATTGTTCCCTGCTAATCTTCCTACTGCCAGATTTAAGGGCTGTTTAGAACTTAGTATTTTCTTTCCGTTGTGCTATTTATACGCTGCCATCAAATTATTTCTCACCTGCTCTTTGATAAAGGAAATAGATAAAGCTCTGTAAGTCTCACAGTGTTAAGTATTCTCTCTTACACAACTTTTCCAGATCCTTTTAAAAGCAGATGTACAGCAAGTGTGGGGATTATTGAAGCATTAGAATTGCCAGTGTCATATTCAGAGGTATCCCTGTTAATATTCCTTACTCTTACTTTAGTATCTATCAGGACCAAGTCAGTCCTTTCAGCTACAGCATCAGTCCAAGAGTACCCACTCTCTTTTCTGTCCACTGTACAAATGACATCCTTCCCAGAATGACTGTTACACAGGACATTCCTCCGATAAGGTAGTGACTATGCATATTTATCAGTCATAGACTTAAAACATTTCACCCATTAAATGGCTTCTCTTTGAGCATTTGTCCCTGAAACTATAATTTCACTATAGAACAGTGAAAACAACCTGACCACTGCCTCATAGTAGTATTTCAAATAGATTAATACTGACAGATCATCTTCTACATCTAAAGAATTATACACTATCTTGCTTGTCCTATGTCAGACTGTTCATTGCAATTCACTGAAATCACCGAAAATCATGACTGAGGCTGGACACAGAGCTTTAGGGAGCAAGTCCTCCACTGATTCGCTACACCTATGATCCTTTTAAAAGGGTTCTGGAAAGTCCTTTACAGATAAAAGTTCAAGTGATTCTGCTCCTTTGATTTAATTGTTACTCTTCCTCTGAATGCCTAATATGTTGCTTGGACAGAATCCATACTCAGATGGGCCATTATAGCTTCACAGAGTAATTACTAGTGATTTGATCTGTAGTGATCAGAGGGGGAGAGAGGAGAGCTACAGCTACTGTGTGTACTGCATATATCAAGTAGTCCAAGAAAGGAGCTCCAGCGCTGGGGGAAATGCACAGGCATTAGGCCAGACAGAAGAGCCCATTTCATTGCTTGTACCAGAGCCCACTCCAATCACACTGAGCTGCTGGCAGTGAAGAACTGGTGCTTCTTATTGCCACTTACCAGGGAATTCTGACAGGGTTGTCCAGAGCAGATCAGTGTAGTCTTCCTCTGTCAGATACTCACAGGTCAGGCTGCACTTTGCTTTAACTTCTTTCCTTCTACTGGATACTGTGGGAGGAAAATGAAAAAAACCCAAACATTTAATATATTTTAAGTAATCTCTTCTCTGCTTACTTTCCTTTACTCCTGCTATGTCTTTATCACTCTTACTGCTGAAACTGATAGAAGGGATGTACTGAAAAGACCCTGTCACACAGCAGGTACATTCTACCTGGAAGATACAGCTAGAACTGAACAGTTTATAATCTTACTTGTGGCAGGATGTCTTACCTCTGCAACCAGCACTATCACAATGAAAACTTACATTTCCTTATCAGCTGTACAGGCTTAGTTATTTTTCAGTCCAGGGCTTGTGACAGTGGAGAGAATTAACATAAATAATTCAGTTTCTCCCTACATAAACTGGGATACTAACACTTCATCTATACTTTGAGAAGACTGAGTAATACCATGCCTTTGTAAAAAACAGTATTTCTAAAGGATGCATGCTCCTTTGTGGAGGCTAACCAGAGTTAGACCTCTCAAACAGCTAATACACCGTTGTACAAGCTGGGGATCTGTGTCTTCTCTGAATAATACCCATTCTCTTTCTATAATTTTCCAACTGTCAGACAGTTTTCACTAATTACAAGTGTTCTGAATATAATCATGCCTCCCCTGGGGAATCAAACTTTTCAAGCCTCTTCTTAATGTGGTCAAAGCACTTTTTTTTTTTTTTTAAACACAAAAATCTGCAACAAAAAAGGCGATGGTTTCCCACCATTATCTTTTTTCTCAGCAGGACTTCACATCTTGAGAACCTGGGAGCTCCAGAGCAGCAGTTTTCTCTATCGCTGAACTAATTAGGCTTGTCAAAGCTGGAAACTTACATTTATTCAATCACTTTTTTCTCAAGAAGAACAGACACTTTTTCTAACAGGTCTGCCTTGAAGGTGTCTTGCTGTTTTACATTTTGGGCTCAGAGACACTGCAGGACCTCTTTGCACTGTGCAGGAGACGAGGAACAGTCTATCAGCAATGTTTAAAATAAGTAACCCTTTAGGTGGATGCCTTAAAATTCAGGCTGGCAGCCACAGTCCTTTCCAAACTAACAGCAGAAGGTGATCTAATAAAAGATATTCCACCACTTAACAGGGTATATTTAAAAAGAAAAGATGGACTAGTACTCACTGCTGCAGACGTCTCCTGCTTGGAAGAACTCTGTAGTTAATAAAACTAACCCATAATATGAAAAAGCATTGGAAAACCTGCAAGGAACAAAATGAGAGAGGAAGTCTCAGCTGGTCAAACCTATAGCAAACAACATGAATCAAAATTGAACCCACTGGGTGAGGACCTCCACTGAATGCTACCTCAAAGCTATTTCCTAGCAGCATTTAGAAAATGAAAGGGCAATTAGATTGAGAATGCTAGTGAATGGGTGGTTTAATAAATTACAAATCAATACAGGTTGGGGGCTTTTTTTGAGGAGGAAGTTGCATTATCTTAGTGATACTGTAAAATACCTCCATTAAAAGCCATTTAGAATTGTGCTGGCACTGAGCCATTTATATTTCCTCTTACCATATAAACCAGAGTAACAATGTGGTCCATCTAAAATGGGGGGTAAAAAGGTCCCTCATTTTTCCTCGGTCTTCCTGTTGAAAACAAGCAGAAGTCAGATGATCAGGGCACTCACTGGTCCTGGACTGGAGGATGCAGAGTGGCAAGGGATAAAACAATACACAGTACTATGTACTATATCTCAGGATGAGTGTTTGGTTTCAGCTGAAGGCTCTTCAGGTTGTAGGAACCACACTGGAGCTGAGATCCAAGTAAAGAACTCCTCTGCCAAGGGGAGTTCTCTAGGAGCATAACGATATCAACACCAGTTCATGCACAGGGCACGCTTCTCCTCCACAAGGAAGGTGAGGATCTGTCAGAACAAGGTAGGGCTGGAAAGAGGTAGAGCAGAACTTTGCCAATCCACAGGTGGCATATGATTCATGTGGCCCACAGCCAGCTCCTGGAAATTAGAGCAGCCCCTCAGGGCTTCTGATCAAGGGTAAAGTACAGAGGAACTACAAGCAGCCCTCCTGCAAGCAGACCCCTTTTAAACTGCTTGGTTCTTAGAGAGAGAGAGAGTGGAGGGCTCAGCCCATAAACTTGTGGATAAGGAAAAGTACTTTCCCACTCCACCCTGAAAACAAAACCATCCAAAACTTGGAGAGTGTTCCTGCACAGCCCATCAAAATTACGGTGACTGAACCAAGCATTTGTGAAATGCACAAGAGCACAAAACCTCACTGATCCAGACCTTAGAAAATCCCATCTCCATCTCTGATCAGTAAGAAGCTGTCATTACTAACAGGCTCCCGCCTAGCTTTACAATTTTGCTTTTGTTCAGATCTACAGGTCTCCCTCTGCTGTCCTTCCTTCCTGGCTAACTTTGTAACTTTCTTTTCTTATAAAAGTCTGCTGTTTGTTCTGTAAACGCAGAGCTGCTTTGTATGTTGACAAAACATAAAAAAGTTGGCCATACAAAGCTGAAATGAAAAAAAAAATCCAACGCAATTCATACTGTAATATGCAGCTCAGAAGTAACAGCCTGAATTATTCCATGCATTAGGACTGAATAGGAGCTTGCAGCTTTTCCACTTCAAAAAATCATTATTAGTTTAAAAATGAGGTGCAGCTAAAGAGTCAAATTCCATCTTGTCTCATGAGTTCAGAACTGGGAATTCTGATCTGAGTTCTTCGGTAGCCTCAAGGATTGACTTTCTTTAATCACAGGGTCTTAGACGGAGGTTAAATAACATTAATGCCCTCTTTCCATTTCAGGATTTTCATGTAAATAAAAATGAGAAACTAATTCTTCCTCACTGTGAAAGAGGGATATATGATCATATCTCTTTTTTTTTTTTATTACTGGGAGACATTAAAATTAAACTTAACATTGATTATTTGCTTATAAAAACACATATGAATATAGCACAGTTTCATTGTATCCCATGTTATTAAAGCGGCTGTTACCTGTACATACCTGTCTGGAAATAATTAATTTTCCCAAAGGCATTGGAGCTCCATTTTCCGTTGCTATCCGCTTTAAAGTGGCAATCGCTTTTTCTTGATTTCCAGATAATACATCATACCTGGCACTTTCTGGCAGCCACTACGAAAGCAAAGCAGATCACATGCAATGATGTCAAAAGCACAGCAATAAACAAACTGGGGATTTTTTTTTTTTGCGGGCTTACAGAGGGAAATCTCAGTGACTCCAGCAGACTACTCACATAAGAAAGGACTGCAGAACTAATCTTCAACAATTCAGAGAACCACCTTCCTGCCAAATCTCAAATTCTTCATTAGGCTTCGAGAAACTGCAAAATCCCACTTTCACTGTAAAGCCAGAACTCCAGTCTAGAATCTTTCCCTTCTGTTACCCTGGTTTTGTTCTTGAGAAATGTTAGGCATTTTTGCAGTTTCTTTACATTATACCTTCTCAGTAGAAAAGGCAAAGCATCCAGTGCAGATAACAAGATGCTCTAGGCATTCAAAAATTTGCTTTTTAAGTTCTTTTTAGAAACAAGCATGTTAGCACCGGTATAACTGGAGATCTTTCTGAAAAACATTGTCAGTGACTAAGGAATAATAAGAGCTGCTAAACCACCTGACAAGGACATAGATCTTTGAGAAGGCTGAGTGATTGGCAAATATATTATCTAATAGTGCACTGAAGCTCAGGTCTAACTCATATATGTCTTATTTTAGAATCTGACCTGCACTATGCAGATTTTACTCCTGATTTGGGTGGATTTTTTAAGTAGACAGTAATTATAAAAGTTATGATTTCAACAAAATAATTTAAAAATTTAAAAAGCAATCAGGTAAACAGCAACAGCTTTTAATAAAATGTTGATTCCACTGAGCTCAGTTGAAACAAAGTGATTAAATTGGAGAGGTTTCCAGGCCTGATTTGGTTTCACAAAATTCCAGCCCCCCATTGTCCTCCAGCAACTACAGTCCCATAAACACAGCCCTCACTGGAATGTTTTTACTAGCACCCTGTCGAAACAACAGCATTTTTGTCATTATTTCCGATGTTTCAAACAAGATACCAACAGAGAGCTCAAAGCTGTCACGATTTCCTTCAATCAAGTTAGAGAATCAGGCAGAGAAGTGGTAGATGGATGGAACATACATTCGTCTTTGAAAGAATACCTACAAAACATAGGACAGCGAAGAGCAAAAGCGGGAGGGCAGAAAGAATGAGAAGCCACCGCCAGCCAAGAGTGGGCATCACCAACACTGCTAGAAGGACTTCAAACACAGTCCCAATGGCCCAAAAGACCTGCCAAAGCGAAAAGAAACAGTCACAAATGAGAGTAAGAGGGGTCTCAAGGCCTCCTTCTTTGTAGCATTCCAAGACGTGCTCTCTAGGGATAGCTGGAGAGAGAAACGCCAGAGACATTTCAAATATGCACCACTGCATGGAAATAGAGTCCAGACATTTTAAGGGGATTTGCTTACATGTTGCAGAAGCTAAAATGTTCATTTCTGAAAACCTAGCATGGACTTTCTCTAGACACTCACGTTTAACTGTAGGTAGCTTCTCATAAGGAATAGACTTTTCTTAAGCAAAATGACTATTTGTCTATGAGTATTATTCCCAGCTACCACCATGAGATTTATGGTTTTCCTTACCAAAACCAAGCTACCAAAGCCACAGAGTTTGGCCTGTAGATGAAAGAAAGAATTGATACCTTCTTAGCAAATAATGGAGCTGGCATCCTCTTACATATCCTACCCATGCAGGATTATTCTCCTTTAGATTATGAATCCACTTAGCTCATTATTTAACACTCAGAATGTATTTCTAACCCAGGGTTGCTCAGAGGCAACCAAACTGTGGCAGAACAAAAGTGACACAAAAAGGAGTAATTCATCTACTGACCTCTATTTACGAAAGATTAATCAACTGAATGTAGGACTAGCCAGCAGTTATCTTAGAAGATTGGGTTTGCATTGAGAAGGTGCTTCAGTTTGGTGAGGTTTTCCACAAGGATGCTCCTTCCAAACTGACTGATGCAGACAAGTAACGGCACTGTTCTCTGACCTTTCCACCACCCACTAAGGGCTGCGAATTTTGTCTTGAAGTATTTATAGGGAAAAATTCTGCTCTCTGTGACTTTGATAGATTTGGATTGAATATGGCAAGCTGAATTTAGCCCTGCATTTACTGAACAGTCAGTTCTCCGCTATCCATTACTGAGTTGTAGATGAATATCACCACGAAATTAGTGACACCCAAATGGCCCCCCTTGTGCTAACAGCAGTAACTTAGGCAGTGCTGGATGCAAGTTAATTTGCAAAAAGGTAGATTCAACAAAAAGAGTGGAGCGTTAAGTGAATGCTTGAGGTGGTTTTTGGACCTGAGCTAGTACTAGTGTAGGGGGGTAACCTCAGCTCCACACTAACTTGGACAATCAAGATTTGACTGCAGCTATGTGTGAGATTTCTCGTCAGTAGGACTGAATGGATGTAACCAACAGCAGAATTTGTCCCTCCAGAGACCAGTATGCATAGCTACACTGCTCACCTCTATTAATAAAATGCATTTTGCTCTGGCTTTCATTGGAAGGAATTCAGCATATAAGGTTACCCTGTAAAGAGTGAACATTGAGAAAAATGTCATGTTAGCATATTGAGAAAAATGCCATGTTAGCACAACGAGAGAGGTTCAAACATTTCGTTTGCGCTTTATTAAAATTGCCAAACCCATAGTAGTAATGCAGAACCCTTCCTGGCCCTCAGAGTCAGCAAGACTGTGGACACTGGTTCAGAGTGCCCTTTCTACGTCAGAACAAACCCCCTCTAGTTCATCATCGCAATGGAGGACAGAATTTGCTCTGTTCCTGTGATTTTGTATCCCTATAGTTAGCTAAATGTAGCAGTTCTTGATGCATACGTTTTCACAATCCTGCTCTGGTCTGGGACAGGCGTTATGCCTGTTACTTTCAGCATTCAACACAAGCTCTTGCTGGGTAAAGTATTTCTTCAGGATTTTACAACTGGCTCTGAGAATTTCACATCAGTCTACTCCGCCAGGTTTCAATTCTCTAAGAGGTGAATACTTTCAAGGTCTGATTCTGTTACTGGTATAAAATAATTTGCATTCTTTTATTGTGGGAATTCAAAAAGAAATCATCTAATTCTGCAGAGTCTTTGTTTCATCAATGTGCCAAAGAGTAATGGCACGGCTTCTCTGTGAGTATTTCCTGAGGATGAATGCAAAGGCCAGCAGCCAGTCAAGGCTCTCTCGTCTTCTTCAAACCACCTGGTAAGACTTGTTGTTCTTTGCTCCTACTCTGTTTGCATTCCATTGACTCATCCTGTTTCTGCCTCTGAACTCCTTAGGCTTTCTTTGATGTTTGTGACCAAACTCCTCCTAACTTGACAAATGGTGGATTGATCTCTGAGTAGCTTCCCAGAACTAAGTTCATCAAAGTACAAAGTTGTACACAATATTATATTAAATCAGTGATTAAGAGGAGAAGGAAGTAAAATCACATAATGAAATGTAGAGCAGTCCCCTATATATCGCAGCAGAAAACAGGAGCTGATTAATGCTGTACAGAACTGTTTTCTTAAGAGAATACTTCATATATTTGCAAGTCAGGATATTGGCACTGTGAATGAATAGTCATACTCAGCGTTAGATAACATCTCGCAGAAAATTCCCAGAGGAGGCCACAGCTTCTCAGGCGCAGCTCCTACATACATATAGACAGAGGGCTATCTGCTATAGTCACTTAATTTATTATTGCTGGATGCTTTCTTTTCGATAGTACCTTTCATAAAAATCTCTCTCTCATGCCCATTGCAGAATATACAATTATAAAGATACTCATGTCATTCCATTAAAATTCAGCCACTCATATCCAAAGTTACATAGCCTACATAAGGATATTAGAAAGGAGCTACTTTTCCTGCTTCATACGTATTTACTCCTCTGTCAAAGGAATCACTACTATGGTTAGAACAAGAAACAGACTCAGCAGCACTGGAATCCACTCTGAATTCTGTAACCGGCTCTTCTCTGTCTCTCATTAAGTCACGTAGCCTTTGTGCATTATCTGCCCCCCTGTAAAATGGCCCTAGCTGCGCTGTAGCTGTTCCACTGGGGCTCTGTGGAACATCATTAACATGTGCTTGCAGTACAAGGCATTATTAACTTTGATGCTTTGTCTTTGTTGTTCTCCTGCCTCATTCCAGTTGTGCTCAGTTGGAACAGCAAGGCAGAAACTGCCTCACCATTGGTCAGTACACAGCAGGCTAAGGACTTTCCTGTTTTACATACACGTTACGCTTTCGTGCAGCTTCTAAAGGTGGGCAGGAGAGCGGTAAAAGAAAATTAATAATACCGTGATGTTCCATCTCAGCTCTGAATCTTTTGTCTGGGAATGGCAATAGAGAAGACAGGATATTGACTTGTCTTGTGAAGGAGTCCATGAGCCATCAATCAAAGTTAGACTCTGACTACTCTGAAATAGCACCTCCATGGGGCAAAATATCGATTATTACTAAGGATAAAAGACTACACAGAGAGAGAATGGCTATACTCTTCCCTTTGCATTTATAATTAAAAGCCTAGAGCAGAGTTATTTATTCCAGGTGGAAAATTTAGAGATCTCCCTCTTCAGTGACTGGAATGACACAGTAATAAATATCCTGATGCTGCGTTCTTACTAGAAATGTGTCTGAGCCATCAAGATATCTTCAGTGCCCCAGGTTTGGGCTGTGTGGTTGTGGAATTCCAACTCAGGTTGAGACATGAAAGTTCAGGTTCTAACTGAACAATAATCTGCAGTTTTACAATCAGGAGTCAAGGCTCAGCTCTAAATGCCAGTGTTTAGGTCATAACCAATCTTGCAACAAGACCACGTTGTCCCTTATGGACTCCACCAACACAATCTAGCAACGTAGTGTTTAGTCCCAGCTACAAAATGCTGTCTGATGTGCTTTACTCACTTCTAGGTGGGCTCTTTGGGCCGCTCATGGTTTATCTGAGAGAGTGAGAGAAGCTTAAAAGGACTTAAGGCATATAGCATATTACATTTAGGAACCCAGCTTGTTCACATAGGAGTCACTGTAAATCTGATTCACCTCAGTGATATATTAGGTTATCTTCAAAGCCTTTTCAGATTTTAAATATTAGTTCCAACATACTTAGAAAAAAATGGGTTTGGGACAACTGAACAGAGGCATGTCTTCAATTTGACATAAGCATTTTAAAAAAAATAAATAGAAAAGAGAAAGTTTGGACTTGTCAATATTTACTTACGACTGAGGCACTCCTCCAATCCCAAAGCCCACCAGGCCCCTCAGCACCAAGATCCAGCTATACACTGGTGCAAAACCACTGAGGATCCCATAATAGAGTGTCCACAACACACTGATCTTTAGGCCCTGTATTTAACAAACAAGAGTGAGGAAAAGAAAGTCTCTGCTGTAACACAAATTAACAAAATGTAAAGTAGAGCTTCAAACTCCTTTTATTTCATGGGAGGTCAATTCTGGCTCTGCTTAATTCTGCTTCATACATGTGGACTATGACATCTGTGAACATCATGCACTGAAACATCCACACTGTAGAAATATTAGAATATATTCTAGTAGGAGCTGAAGACTTACTGTTTTTCTCCCATACTGGTCTGAAATGTTTCCCCAGAGGGTGGAGCTGGACATCATTCCCACAAACACCACCTGCGAAACACCAGAAAAAAAATCTTACCCTTAACAACAAGACAAGTGAAAATTTCCATATGACAGCAAAGAGAACACAACTTCACAGTGAAACTAGAAAATTTCAGCTCTAACAATGGAGCAAAATGTCCAGGTGTTCTGGGTATAGTTCCTTCGCAGCAGAGGCTATTAATTATGCATATAGTGGGAATTTTCAAAAGTCACTCAGCATTAACCTAGCTTCACTTCCATTGACTTGAAGGGGAATTTGCTATCGCTCAGGAATGGGGATGAGCGTCAGCAGATTGTTCAAGCAAAGGTGTCTCAGATTCTTCCAGTTGTGGGCCCTTTTTCAGTAGTTGTCTTGCTTTTGTTGAGGTTGGGAATCTAAACACAACATAAATAAGCCAAATCTCTGCCAGACTACTTGTCATCACCTCACCCTTATCTTAGCTGTTAATTTGTGAACTACTGAATTAGACCAATGTTGAATATTTTTGAGCTTTTTATAAATGGAAGAAAATTAATTATAAGAAATGACTGGAGAGTACAATTTGCCACTAAATGGAAATCATTGTCTTGTTTCTTGCTTGGTTTTGTTTTTTTTTTGCCGAAGGGTTTTCATAACCCACTAAAAAATCTTTCATTTCCTTCACAGCAAGGCCCCACTGAGAGTTTCATTAGCATTACTGAGGGGACAAGCAAGTGGAGACATGAGCAAGTGCCTGGGTTGGAGAGGGGAAGTAACTAGGTACCCCTCGAGTCAGCTTTGCAATTAAAAGATCCATCCAGCGACAAACCAGTCTGACACTAGAATGTGCACTCTGGTATTATACACATTGTGAATCTTGCCCTGGAAGATGCTGAGTTCTCCAGTTCCAATGAACATATTCATGAATAAAAGCTGATCGGTGTCGCTTGAGGTCTGCAAGGCAGAGCTGTTCGAGGAGCCTAGTGCTGATGCAGTACCTATCAACCAGCTCACCTCCAGCCTCCTATTGCCACTCTCAGCTGGTTGTCTCAGATTTGAACGGAGATAAAATTAGACCTTACAATTTTAGGGAAGTCTGAAAAAAGACGGACGTGTCAAAGAAAATATATCGTACCCTTTCCAGAGGTGACACCAAAAAGTATAGTTTATTCTGTACATGGAGACAGAAATGAAATCCTGCCCGATGAAGGCAATGACAAAACCCAAGCACGTTTTCCCCGTCAGGAATTTTGTCTGAGAAAGAAGTGCATACTCAAGTAACAAGTGGGGGAAGAAGCAGTTCTGTTTGTCAAAGCTTTTGTCTTATGTCCACTGACTCCTTGTCCTTCTGATTTTGCTCACCAAGAATAAAGTTGTGCTCAGCTGAAAGAAGGAACAAGATCCTCCTCCAGATGGGCTGGCTGCGTTCGGGTATGGGAAAGGACATGATCTTAACTGATTTAAATCCACTGAGCATTTTGACCAATTTACCCAACACCACAAATGGCATCAAAAGCTAAAGGAAAAAGAAATGTAGGAGTTAAAGTGCATGCCATACAACAGTGGCATATGCGGAGAGAAGGGTCCCAAAACCAGTTTTCTTATCCCTAAAGGCATTGCGTGTTTCCAACATCATAGCACCTACTTAGAGGTGTTATTATAAGAGCTCTGCTTGCAAAAATCACTGGATGATCGACCTCAAAAAGTGATTGCTTGCTCTCTCTCACGGCTCCCAGTCTGTCTATCTACAAGTGAGCTTAAATGTAGTGAGAGAGAAAGATTTTCAAGAAAGATAGTCAAAATTTACCAATCCTTTTTTTTTTCAATTAATCAAATGGTTTGAATTTTAGGACGAGTCTGAGTCAGTTCATGTATTTTCCTGGAAATTACATGAAACTTTGAACCTGAAACTTGCAAAATTTCCTCAGTTCTCACTGAGTTTCATTTCTTCAAGCTCTGGGTTTTAAAAAAGACTCCTATATTCTCCCAGGCCAAAAGCATTCTGCAAAAGCCATGAACAGATTTGACTTTGGGATATAAAGCACGTCTGATTAACAATGAGTGGAAAAACTTTACAGAATACAGGAGCTGTCAGTTATTTTTCCTACCGATGTGAGCAATGCAACCTGCCAGCTTGGTAATCGCCACTCACAATGAAGCTGAGGAGCTAGGATACTTAAAATCATCATTTCCATAGCATCTGCCATCTAGAAAGGTAAAAAAGAAACAAAAATAAGTAACTGCCTGAAAACACAGTCTAGAGAAAAAAAGGAACAGGTGCACTTTTAAACTAATTTCTGACTGTCATAATGTTTAGTATCACTGGCAGAGAGGATTCAAAGAGCCAAATTAAAAGTTATTGGTGGGTGATTTCGAGGCGATTTGTCTGGTCAGTCATCCAGGTTCATTCACTCCCATATTGCATATTACAGGGATGAGTTTTCAACTCCTTTACACACAGATTCAGTCAGAACTGTTTATTACCTTATAACTTACTCCCTTTCTCCCTTACACACTACTTCTGGATTTGTATCAAACATAATAGGTAATCTGTGGACCAAATTCCGCTACTGAAGATCTAAACCATGGCAGATTGTCACCTTATAAGTGGATGACAGCTAGTAAATACAGGCTCCATATATCATTAGCCTAAAATATACCAGAGTAGATGTAACATATAGTGCTTCAGAAATAGCAGAAAAAGTGAAAACAAAGCCTGTCTTTCTGTTCTTGATATCAAGGTTAAAACTACAGTATTGGGCTGCTGTTCACCTGAAATGGAGATTACAATGATACTGACTAATATAGAAAACAGAGATTGTAGCTGATGGGATGAAAATGGTAAAATCACTGCCTGAAAACCAAGATCTGCTTCTGCAGGAGTCGCCTAGCACCCTTTCTATTTGAAACAAGCATTTCAAGTAGAGAATCAAAATGCTTTTTCAAACCCTGATTTATAAGAATTTCAGAGACAGAGAAATCAATCAGTTATTCATTATCCCCACAAAACAAGTTTGAGTCCAGCTGTCATTTTAGAATTTCAAGTAAAATTACTTATTTATTGTACAATTATCTGTTTGGAGACTTTTTGTCTACAGAGAATGGCTACATTATTTGAAATCACTGAGATTCTCTAACTGATGATCATGCAATTGACCTTGATAACAATTACTTGCCCATGCTAATCCAGTAATAACAGAGAGCTTCCACTGGAACTTTCCAAATCCAATGGCTTCCACCGCATCTTCCACCATGAAAGTATCTAGAAAGAAAACAATTCTAGTGCAGAAGTGTATTCCTTTCTTAGTAAGAGCCTTCCCTTGAAACAGCATGTTCTGTGAACCTACCGAGATCCAAAATATATGAGAGCCAATTAGCTTTTATACTGTTCCTACTCAGGAAAATTTCCATGTTCTTCAGGAATTGTGCTAAAGCCAAAATAATTCTAAATATTCCTAGAATATTTTATTCACATGGAAGTAAATCAGTGTAGCACCAATGACGCCAGGACACGTTCAGCCTATTATTCTTGAGAGTGACTCCACCAGCCACCGAATTGCGCTTCCTCTGGTGAGAAGTACATGAGCTGTTCAACAGCATGCAGCAATACTACGCAAGTGATGGAAATTGCAGAAGAATATTTTATTGTATGGAGAGTCAAACTGTAATTATTTGAATCAAGAAATTGTCCAAGACACATATATCTTAAAACATATTTTTGTTAAAAATGCTGATGGTTCTTGTTTCCCACCCTTTGTCACGACCTCATTATTTTGTTCTATCTGAAGAAGCTGAGATATCTCAAATTCCTTTGCTCAAGTGCAAAATGAAATACCCAAGAAAAATACATTTAATATTCAAGTTGCTTAAATCAATTTAAGTCTCAAAGTTTTAATACTTCCAACAGTTTAAAAAAAGTATATTCACCACAGAAAAGCTTTATCTAGCTAAGAGTTGGACATCCTCACAAAGCAAAACACAAAACCACAAACCACAAGGAAATCAAACAAAATCTAACTGACAAAAGGAAGCAGAGATATCATAAGACCCCAGTTTGTGACTTTAACCCAGGCATTTGACGTGATGGCACTGAAGCACAGCATTATCGGGCTGCTGCATCACTTGCGCTTTTCGGGGTGATGTGCCAACTGAAATTCTACATATATCTGTGGACTTGCACTGATGCACTGAGTCTTTTGAGAAACTCACTGAGCTCACTCCATGCTATTCTGGCTTCCTGTTGCATCAATATGTTAACAAATAAGTCCCTGGGAAAACAGTCATCCTACAAAATTTTAGTATGCCTTTAGTATGCTAAGACAAAACCAACCCTTCTCACATCTTCTAAATTGGTGTTGCCTTCAGGGCAGTCAGCACTTCTCTGCTAGGCAGAAAGCAGAGGCTGGGATGTATGTTCATTGTGTCCCTCTTGTCCTCTAGGCAAGGAGGAGACAGGAACACTGCAGAGGCTTCATGCTCAGCCTTGAAGGTGAGCCACGGGTAACTGCTCCAGTAAACCTGGCGATGTTTTAGGAGCGCTGATCAGTTCTAAAGGAAACTAAGTCAAACCTCCTGCACGACATAGGTGGTGACAACTGGATACACAACTCCTTAAAAGGGTCTATTACTGATAATATAAAACCAAATACAAACATTTCCCACCCTCAGAGAACAAGGTAGCTAAATCACGATTTTCAGGTGTAACATAATTTGCCTGTGTTATTGTTTCCTTCTTTCATCTGGGGACTTTTGACTTCTCTAAATCCAATGTATTCAGCCTGGTTGCAACATGACTGAAATGAAGAGGCCACACCTTTCTCCTTACAGGGAAACAAGAAACCTACTCACCATCCGTTGGGTTGGCAAATTCTTTTGGCACTGCAGCTCCATCCTCTAGCTCAACAGGCTCTAGCTCTGTCCGAACACCCTCAATCTGAATTTCATGTTCTCCTGAAATGACATCCTCATCTGACCTTGAACTTTCCCCAGTGCGGCGAAACTTGACCACCCTAAGAACACAGAAACAAGGATTAATACTTTGGTGGGTCTTTTCCAGATCGAAGCTGTGTTTGGTTAACCTTGAAGCCCTGTCTGGTCAAACAGCGGCCAGGTTTCTCCTCACCCTCCTGTCTCCATTTCACATTCACAGCCAATGCTGTGACTTTCACTTGTATCTGCTTTTAGGTATGGGAGCCTGTTGGTTGCTGCTGGTTTTGGAAAACCTGCAGAGTACATTGCTATGTGATATAGGAATCACTTTTGTACAAGGAGGATGTTATCCTGCTAACTATGAAGTTATAAAAACAGATGGGTTATAAAAATAGGATTAAATGATATATATTTAATGATAACCATGTTTTGTGTGCCTAGACTTTTATTCTGAATTAGACATAGCTGTGCCATTGAATTTCTGGTGCTTTGTCCTTGTAGGAAGAGCCCAAATCCAATTTTCCACATTGTTTTCATAAGAGTGATTTGTGTCCTAGGGGAAGCAGAAGTCCTGAAATTTGTCAGATTTTTAAACATTACGCAGTGAAGTACGATTCATAAGATAATGCAGTGAATTGACTGATTTTTTTCCATGATGATGATGATGGTGATTCTGTAACTGTAAGTATGATCACTTTCATCTCTTGTCTTAAATGGAAGTCTTCAATATTATGTAATTAACTAAATACCTGTATTTTAAGAAACTACTTGATTTCCAGTACTTGGTTCATCTGAGCATTTTTTGAATCTCTGGGGTAATGAGGTGGGACAGAATAAGAAAGTGAATCGAAGGATACTTCCTTTTTTCACTAAGTCCAAGTTGAGACTGAAGAGCGTACCCGCCTGCCCGTTACAGCCCTGGCACATGCGATGATGACTGTCACACGAGTCTCATGCTCACAGCTGCCTGTATTTTATATCATTTCTGGCACTAGCTGAGATAATCGTCTAATCTCTGCAGCAAGGTCACGGAGAGAATAAGACGTGAAAAAAGAACTTTGCTAAATTGAGACAACTTTCATGTTTTGGTTAGAGTGATTTCATGCAATGCTTCATGTATATAGAGGAGGTCCATTTTCCATCAATTAAGTTTCCTGTGACCAAACAAAGATTTTGGAACAGATCTACCATATTTAACATAACGGATTCCTCAAGCTTCCTTCACTTTACCTGCAACATCAGGGTAACTTTTTCACCTTCACCACTGACAATTTCTTGGACTTCAGTGAAATAGTTCTTTGGAAATAGATTAAATTAAGTCTTGCTGCTACCTCCTCTGACTTCCAGTACACGAACATTTTAATTCTACGACACAGATTAGCAGACAGCTTCTTGAACTTCAGTTTAATCCTTTGGAACTTCAGTTTAATCCTTTGGTTTAGGGGTCAGCAAAACTAAACTATCAGCATCCTTGCCAAGTGCAGCTGCAGCAAACTGCCATGCATGTAAGACATTTCTAAAGGTGATCTGAAAGACTTTTCATATTTGGTAAGATCTCAACTCTTATTTTCTCTTACAAGTGCTGATGACACAATCAATACTTAATATAAGGGCAAAGTGATGGGCAATCTACAGAACTCCTGTAAATGGATTTTGGCCCAATGGTGGACAAGAGCATGGAGGAATGAACATCTCAGTCGTCCATGGGGTTTTTTTATACAAGGGGAGAAGTCCTGGCTATGACGAGCCATTCAGTCCAGCTTAGGGTTTCACTGTGGTAGAAACATAAAGCAGAGGGATACAAAACATTATTATTTTTTTTTTTCCTCACAGTTCTGGCACTTATATTATTTCCCTGACCACATCCCATCAGGGGAATTGCACATATTCATGAATGATATTCCTGTAGTAACCTGGGGAGAAAGAGAGAGAGAGAGAGAAGTACAGTGACCATTTTGCGAGGTTATCACTCATCTTTAGGACAGCCTCCTTTGCAGGCTGTTGAGATGTTTTGGGATGATTTTTTCAGGTAATCAGGGCATTCTAAGATCTGTATGGGGCAAATATTCCTTGTACTACATTAGTAATGATCTCATCTGCAGCAGGTACCTAAAGTGTTTCTCTGACCTTTATGTCTTGGCAGACAAACAAGAGAGTCACAAATTTTGTCTTCTAAGATAACATTTGAAGATCTTAAACACAAGAACACAGAACAAAACTCCAGGCCTCTTCAAAATGAACAAGAAAACTACATTGACTGCAGAGAAACTAGGGTTTATCTCACATTCTCATTTGGGGTATGCAGAGGATCCTTCACTCAGTTCTAAGAAACAATGAAACTCGTCTGAATTTAGGTTCATAATTAGTTCTATTGAGAAACTCAATTTTAAATTCTCTTAACCTGACTGTTTTTTTAACCTCAGTACAACTATCTTGGTTTGAATTTTCTTTTGCTGACATATAGGACAAACACAAGTAACTACTACTCTCGTGTTAAAATTGTCACTGAAGATATAATCCTCATGGGAACTACAAAATACACACTCTCAGCAAACAAACACTGAAATTTGTATGGCCATGAGATGACTTTTTTACTACAAAGGGCAATTAATATCAAAGTACCATTCATATCTTATTCGCAAAAGCTTTACAAGCTTTCCTGGTTTAACTATACAGGAAGTAAACGTCCGTATTTCTATTTTTTTAGAGGAAGACTATTACTATAACTTCAGCAGTCTCAAGGCTGGGTGCAAAGTTCATTGAATCATATGGGCACCTTTTCCTCAGATTTCAGGAGGTCTAAAGTGCCTTTACTCCTTGGGATTATGACTGAAAGTCATTCATACAACCTATGCTGGTAACTGTTCAGTGTCCTAGTAAGCCACAGGCAAAATAGACATGCCAATAAAATCCTTCCTGACTATAAAGTACCTGATCCCAAACCCTCTGTATTACTGTTTCTTATTTTGTAATATTTGATGAAGTAGACTTTCAGAACTGACCACTTTGGAGATGATGGTTCCAGAGGCTGTACAAAGGCAGTGACTGATCTGAAAACTGTAAATACTTCAATGGCAATCTAAGTAGAGAGCTATCTGGCCACATTCCTCATCACAGCAAATAAAAAAAAAATGTTTATCACTCAGGAACCTATGAAACAAATTGACACAAATGTAGAAGAAAACACACAGTGATATTTACTGTTCCATACTTGCAAAATTCTTCACAGCTGAGACATCTCAGAGAGCTGCATTTGTTTGCAAGATCTCACAGCACCAAATACATCTAATTACACCTACATTGAAAGGTACTTTAGAACATTCTTCTGTGTTTTGGGGTTTTTTTTTAAAAAAAAGATTGAGAAAAATGGCCTAATGAAATTGTGTTTTATTCTTTTTACTGACAAGCTGAATGCACCCAAACTAAGTATTTGAAAATAACTGCAGTTCATGTCCATTTCCCCAACTTATTGGAAATGTTATGGGACAGTTCTGTCACTGACACGAGCTCATTAATATTTAAAATCAACTTTAAACATTTATTCCCTGCCTTGCAGAGTCAATGATTTATAAATAGGAATACGTTTCAAAGTCCCTGATAATGGAGCATTAGGAGAAATGCACTTGTTTCCAAAGGAAACATTTGGTATTCATGAAAAGGAAATACTGGTGTTAAAAGGCAGCAATGCTTTTATCACCTTTTTGCACAGATCCAGCAACCACATCCCAACAGCAAAGCGTTCCTCACAAAGAACAGTGTTTTCCCTGTGCAGCAACGTTTGCTTCTCCAAAACGTGCAGTGACCAAATATCGACGACACTCACCGCGAGCACACACTGGCAAAAAAGGTTCTGATCCGCAATCAGTTCACGGCACGAAGGAGGACGCCGAGGAAGATGCCTTCCCTAGCGCAGCGTTATTTACAGATGCAATCCACCTCACAAATGCAACAGTCATGTTTCCTCTCAAAAAAATCCTTCGGCACTTCCACAGTTTTATTCCATCCCTCCTTATTCCTACCACCATCAAGTTCACCCCCCAAAATAAAAACGGAGTGAATTTATGTAACGAACGGATCCTTGCGTGCCCCCCGGACGCTGAACCCCGGCAGCCAGGCAAGGAAAATGGCCTGCTTCCCGGGGCCTAAGGCACCTCCCAGAAATAATTCCCTTAAAACCCACCAGGATCCCCAATACCCCCGCAGCCCGTGGAGAAGAAACCCTGCACATCCCCGCTCCCCTATCGGTGCTACTCACGGCAGCTGTCTCAGCTGGAATAAATCATCCTCCATTGCCAGGCTGCCTCTGCAGGAGCTGCTCTCATCGCTCTCGCATGGCGGGGATGGCTCCAGCTGCGGGAGGCAGGCGCGGGCGGCTGGACAGCTCCGGCGGCGCCCGGCA
>NW_009636733.1:251-524 GCF_000690535.1 Cariama cristata | reverse complement strand
CCTCCAGTGTTGCCGGGATCTCTTGGGGGTGGGAAAGGGGCACCTCAGAGCTGCTCCCTCAGCTTTGTTTTGCACGGCAAATAATACACCCCAAAAACCAGGGGGCACCTTGGAGCAGCTGCCCCCCTTCCAAATCCTCTTTTTGGGGGGGATGGACACTAGCTCACCCCAAAATGGAAAAACGTTCCTGGGAGGTAGGGGGTTTATAGCCATTTTGTGGGCATCCACCCCCCCAAAACAACCACCCACTCCAATGAGCAAGGGAAAAAGCTG
>NW_009636733.1:0-232 GCF_000690535.1 Cariama cristata | reverse complement strand
GTTACCCCCCCCCGCGCAAGCTGGTGTTGGGGGGCATTGGGGCTTTTGGGACCCCCCACAACTCACCCGGCACATAGACAGAGGGGTTCTCTGACATCCCGGGCAGCGGCTGGTAATCGTGGGGGCGACGGATCTTCAGCGACTGCCCTTGGAAAATGATCCCGTCGAAGGCCATCGCCTGCGTGGTCTCATCCACCGAGCGAAACTGGGGGCGGGACACGCATTAGTGACC
>NW_009636732.1:0-1287 GCF_000690535.1 Cariama cristata | reverse complement strand
CGCGTGCATGGCCCGCCGACCGCTCCGAGTCCACAAAATCAGGCTGCAGGCTAAAACTGCAAAAATCAAGCCCAGCCACGGTGCCATGTCCGAAGGAGCGGGGTGCAGGAGCGTGGGCTGGCACCGCGTGTGCCGCCGGCTGCCCCGGCAAAGCTGCCCCGGCAAAGCAGTGCCGCTTCAAAGCGGTAGCAGTGCCACCGATAACCACCCCGGTGCCTTGCTCAGCGATAGGTAAGCCTCTTTAAAGGCCTTTTTGGCACTGACGCATCGGTTAGATTATATATAGACTGCAGCTCCATTAAATATTTATTCCTTCAGATGAAGCCTATTGGATTCTGGACGCAACAAGCACTCGGCGTATTGCTCCTCGGGCACGGTTGCTTCTCCTGTGAGCTCCTTCTTGCCAGCCCCCAACAAATTCTAGAACAAATTCAATCCTTATTTGAGGTGAAAACAGTGGTGCCAGCAGGAGCAGTCCCTCCGTCTGCGAGTCGCAAAGGTCGTTTAGGTGTAAAGGGAAAAATGCAGCATCCGAACGGGCTGCCTCCGCGGCGGAGGGAGGGAAGGTGCTGGGTTTTCCCCGGGCACCACCGAGTACTAACGCGGTCCAGACAAACACGACGCACGACGACTCATCGCCTCCACGTTTAAATCCAATTCTGCCCAAACTTCCAACCAAGACTTGAAGAAAAACTTTGTGCTCTGCAAAGAGAGAGACTTCCCACGTGGGATTCAGCGAGCAAGAAGATATTAGATGTCCAAAATATTACGTTTACAACCGTGAGGTTTCCTGTTAACATGAGATTCAACAATCTTTAAATATTTGTTCACTTTAACTTTTCCCGTTCCCCAGCACATGAAACTCTAGTTGTCCCCACTAAGAGTTTAATCAGGAGCAAAAGGGGATCCTGTGGCGCGCCAGGAACAGGGGAGGGTTTCATGCCCGACACCTTCCCCATAACAGGACTCATTCATCACCTTCCCCCAGGGCGGCGGAGCCCCCCGAGCTGCTCCTGCCAAGAAAAGCCTCCATTCCCCACCGCGGGTTGCCATGGCAATCCCAGCCTCCGCATCCCCTCCCGACGCCCTGCATCTTTGCTGGACCACGGCGCCGAGATGGGGGCTGCTGCTCCTGCCAAGAAAAGCCTCCATTCCCCACCGCGGGTTGCCATGGCAATCCCAGCCTCCGCATCCCCTCCCGACGCCCTGCATCTTTGCTGGACCACGGCGCCGAGATGGGGGCTGCAAACCAGCGGCGCACAAAAGACCGGGGGCTGCACAGGGCAC
>NW_009636731.1:7009-7239 GCF_000690535.1 Cariama cristata | reverse complement strand
CCCCCGGGCAGAGCCGGGTCCCTGCCGGCTCCTCCCTGGGGTGAGTGGCTTTGGGAAGAGATGCAGGGCATCACCGGTGCCCCGGTCCAGGCGTGGGGATGCGCGGCTGCTCCCTTCATGGAGAACCTGCCTGAAGCCCTGGAATTCCCAGATTCCCTAGGATATTCTCATGCGTCGTGCACCAGCCGTGGGGACCAGGAGCAGCATACCTGCGCGGTGCATCCCCTCTG
>NW_009636731.1:4910-6637 GCF_000690535.1 Cariama cristata | reverse complement strand
CCCGGCATCCACCTTCGTGCCCATCCTGTGCCAAGGTGCAGCCGGGGCTACGCGGTTCCCTGCCAGGCATCCCCCCGGTATCTCCGGCACACGCGGCCCCGGCAAGGCGGCTGTCCTGGCAGGAGAGAGCACTTCTCTGCTGCACCGTGCTTTATGGCTCCATTTGCTGTTGCTTATTATCTTGTTCCCAGGCAGCCGTGAGTCCCCACCTCGGGACATTAATCCAGCACAAGGCAGAGACTTCTCCAAATAGGGAATCTTCCTTGGTGATTTTTAAGCAAAACTTGATAAATCCTTCATAAAAGAAAAAAGGCTTTAATCTCCAAAGGGCCCATCTTGGAGCTGATGAGTGTTAAACGCTCCGGCACTGCACATCTTCGTTTGCTGCACGTTTTCTCCCTGGGAGCCCGGGCTGCACACGTTTACTCTTGTTCTCGCTGTGTTTTTTCCTGCTATTGCAGCTCGGTGGAGAGATCCCAGGCTGAGGACCGGCCATGGGATGCTGCACCCCAAGGCCACGCTGCTGGTTTTGGTGTCCCTCATGAGCCAGGATTTGGTGTTTGGGCTCTGCCAGGGCTGGAAAGGTCTTGGGGACCCACAGGTCCCCCGGTACCTGGGGATGTGCTGATGAGCAGGAGGGACCTTCCCTCCACCTGTGCCTGGGAGACCCTTTGTTGTCCTTTCCCGGGAGCATCCCTGTGGCTCTCTGCCTCCTACCAGCGTGGCAAGCGGGGACATCTGCCCGCGTCCCCACCAGCTGCCCTTCTTGCCCAGCCTCAGCCCTCTGTCCCCCTCCACCTCTGCTTGGCCCTAAGGCTGCCCTGTGGTGCCCGGATTCGGGGGCGGCTGGGCCGGGGCGGTGGTGCCAAACGTGCTGGTGGGCACCAGCTCGGACGTTTCTTGGCTGCTGTGGTGGCTGAGGGCGGGGGGGCTCGGACTGCCCTTCCCTGCCCCACCGCCGCGTTCCCCCGATGGTTTGCTCCTGCCCAGGCGGTGGGGAGCTCCAGGTGGAGTCTCCAACCAGCCCTCGGAGCAACATCTCCGGCCTCTCCATCTCCTTTCCTTCCCAGCCCTTCCTCCCTTCCTCCCCTCCTTCCTCTTCCTCTCCTCCCTCCAAGTCTCCCAGCTCCTTTGACGCTCACACGGGCCTTTGATCTTCTCCGGAAAGCCCCTTCCTCACACCGACCCGACTGCAGTGCCTCAGCAGAGACTTATTAAAATAGATGAAGAGCTCCCTTTGATCGCCGCGGTGCTCCAAAGACCTTTCCCCACTGCGAGGCTTCAAGCGAAGCCGTCTGCCTTTCATCCCAGCGCCGGCAAGGAGCTCACCGGGCTGGGGACCAGGAGCTGCCGGGGCTGCCGATCGCCTTCCAGGGAAAAGCTGGGAGATCCCAGCCCTTGGTGAGCCCGGCGTGGATGGAGAGGGGCTGCGGTGCATCCCCAGCAGCTCGGCACCCGCTGCAGAGGGATATCGGGGTACCCGCCAAGGACACGGGCTTATAGAGATGTGCCAGGGAGAAGCGTTGCTGAAACGCTGGGGAAAACAGAAGGGGAATGGGAAGGTGAAGATAAAAACGATACTGGGGAAAAAAAGAGAAAGGGTTAGAAAGCAAAAGAGAAAGCAGCAAGGGTAGCTGCCCCCCTGGGCAAAGCAAGAGCTTGTTAGACTTTTATAACGACGTGTCTGAATTTGATAAAATACGAATAATTAATGTTCTCCCCCCCAA
>NW_009636731.1:3765-4154 GCF_000690535.1 Cariama cristata | reverse complement strand
ACTGCGCCGAGCCCTTAATAAGACGTGATTCACACACTGTGCTTAATTAGCGATTCAGTTAACGGTTTGTAATTCAGGCACGACCCTGATTGCATCCGAATGCTACTTTATTTCTTCTCTGCCGCTTGCATTCTGAGCACTAATTATGCCTCTTTGGATGCTAATTGCTTCCCAGCCCTCTGCCGCTGTCTTTCCCGAGCAACATTTATTTTTCATGCGTCCATGTGTTTAAACTAATAAAAGCCGAGGGGGGTGGGTGGGAGGAGGGAGCTGCGTCGGTCCAAGGCTTCGCCAAGATCAAACATCCCAGGAAGGTGAGCTGGGACGTGCAAGTGCTGCCGCTGCCTTCGCCGCGTCTCCGGTGGGGAGGAAGGAGCGGGGGAAAGAGC
>NW_009636731.1:3159-3748 GCF_000690535.1 Cariama cristata | reverse complement strand
CCCCCCTCCCCCTCCAGCACCAGCTCTACCCCCGTCAAACCCCTCTGTCCTCCCCAGGCTCATCTCCCTTCTCCATGGGGGTCCCGGGGCAGGCAGGGATGCTGCTTTGCCACCAAGGCCGGTTGCTGCTGGTCCTGTCGGAGCTTTCCAGCGTGGATGGAAACCACGGGTGCAAAGGAGTCAGGCTGGGTTAGGGATGAACACAGGGACCGGTCCCTTGGTCGTCTCAGTCTGGGGTGGGCAGGAGGTGCCCGTGGAGGGTGCGGGGATGAGCGGCTCCGGAGCTGACAACGTCGGCGAGGCTGCGGACTCGTCCCTGCAGCGTGGGGACAGGGCTGGGTTGCAGGCAGATGGCAGGATGTCGTCCCCATCGCATGGCAACAGATTGGGGATGCAATTACAGCGGTGAGCCAAGGCAGCAGCTGGGACTCCTGGTTTTTGGCTGCTGCGCTCGGGTGGCAATGGGGACGGAGCAGAGGGGACAACGTGGGGACGTGCGCTGCCCATAGCCCCCCAGGGTGACCCTCCCCAGGGCTCCCATCCCTCCTGTCTCCGCACTTCTGTGCCTGGCTCGTTAGAGAGGATGGGG
>NW_009636731.1:1925-3001 GCF_000690535.1 Cariama cristata | reverse complement strand
CCTTCATTTCCCACGCAGGTCCCTGCGTTCCCCGTCCCCCCCGGAGCCTGCACAGCTCCCTGCTCCGGGCTGCTTTGAAGGGGTGCTGCAGGCAGCGCTTAAATGTTCCCCAACTTCTACCCCTTCCCCAGGGGATCCTGCAGCAGCCGGGTCCCTGTGCGGGACCAGCGGTCCCAGGCTCTGGGGAGCGAGAAACCGGAGACCCGGTCACCCCCAGACCCCCCGCTCTGCGGTCGTGGGGCTTTCCAGCACCCCCCTGGCTGGGAGCTGAGCCCTCTACGCTCGCTGCACATGTGCTGATCACGGTTCAGAAGCCGGCTAACTGCGGAGCAAAGCCACGGCGGGTGCCCTGCTCCCTGCTTGGCCAAGCTGCCCGGGAGCTGGCTCCGGCAAAGGAGGCTCTGGTGCTGGAGTGGGCAGGGAGCTCCCACCGAAGGGGCACGGACCCCCGGGGCTGGCACCGTCCCTGCAGAGTCCCAGCGAGGGGACCCCGCACATGGCCCACGGCGCCCTGGGAGCCCACCTGCACCAGGGCAGCAGTGATGGGAGTGCCAGGATTAATTGGGGAGGGGAATTGATTCCCCCTGCCCCGGCCACCAACGCACCTGGGCACATCGCTTAGGGCCAGGGCAGCGGCAGCTGGCTCAGCTCAGCTCAGCTGAACCAAACCGAACCAAACCACGCCAAACCAAAACAGAGCCGAGCCGAGCCCTGTTCAATCCGTGGAGCAGCAGGACCAGTGACAACCATGGCCAAGAGGGGTGAGTCCAGACTGCTTTGTGCTTTGTGGCTCTGTGCCTCAGTTTCCCGACATGTACCTGGCTCCTGGGGCTCCCCAAAGCCGGGGGAATCTCCCGTTCGGAGCAAAAAGAGCAAATTTGCTGGGAACTGAATTGCAGTGCCCAAATGGTGCTGGGCAGGAGGGAGGGTGAGCAAGAGCATCCTGGCAGGCAGGACCCCCTTGAGTGCCCAGTTGGGTACTGAGGCTCTGCAACCAGTGCTGAGGGGGGTGCAGGATGAGTCCCTCTCTCCCCTGGCTCAGCCAGCCGGTACCCAGGCCCTTGCCCGCCTCCCGA
>NW_009636731.1:1037-1591 GCF_000690535.1 Cariama cristata | reverse complement strand
ACCCTGCCGCTGCCAGCGCCGGGATGAGCCCGCTGCCCTCCCGTACCCCAAAGGAGGAGCAGGGTTTGCAGTTCTCAGATGCAATTGTCCTGTGCTTGCTGAGGCCCTGGGACACGGGTGGGCACCCACCGATCCCCAAGGGCTTCGATGGCACCGGAGGAGCTGGGGTTGGAGCAGAGGCTGGGGGCAGGCGGGACGGTGGTTTTGGGGACCCTGATGGGGCCCGGGCCGGTGGCAGCTGTCATGAGCACGGGGCAGGGGCACCCCCAGCACACGTGTGTTGTGTGCACGCCGGCGCCCGTGGGACCCAGTCCCACTTGTGGGGCCCATGGGTGCAGGGGAGGACCCATGGGTGCTGCAGGGAGCTCTGCTGGAGGCGTTGGGCACGGTGCAGAACGGAGGAGCCAGGGAGCTCAGAGGCGGCTTTTACTGCCCTCAGTAATGACTGTATCACTAACGGGTATTTAATTAGCTCAGCCACTCTCGTTAATGGTATTGCGGGGCCACGAGCTGTGGTTGAGATGGTGAGCGCAGTGCCCACGAGGTGCCAAGGC
>NW_009636731.1:510-846 GCF_000690535.1 Cariama cristata | reverse complement strand
AGTGTGCTGTTTTGGGGCTGTGCCGGGGTGGCTGAGGGCTGTGGACACGCAGGAGGGTTGAAGTGACCGGCCAAGGTCGCACCACCTGGCATCACACCGCAAGGAGGGATCCCAGCACCCATCCACTCGCTCCTGCCAGCCCTTGGGTGCCCCCAGCACCCCACGGATGAGACCTGAAGGAAGGCATCTCTGTTTTCACGCCTCTCCTGGCACTGCCCGGACCCGTGGTGGCATGAGACGGAGAGGGTTGCCGATGCCAGTGCCAGAGGAGCCGCTTGCCATAGGCTAAACCTGTTAGCATTAGCATTTTACCTGGCGTTTCGTGAATAGTTAACG
>NW_009636731.1:0-496 GCF_000690535.1 Cariama cristata | reverse complement strand
CCGCTGCCCCGCCGAAAGCATGAATATTCATCTGCTGGGGGAGATGCGGGCAGAGACCGGCTGAGTGGCAGCTGTCAATCTCCCAGCCTGGGCTGGGGAGCGGGCACCCTGGGGCATCCCTGCTGGGAAGGATGTGCCCAGTGTGGGGCTGGGGCCCCGGGGGTCCTGCTGAGCCCCTCCAGCACCGCAATGTGCCGGACTGATGGCTGTGGGGTGCAGGAGATGGGCACTGACCCCAGGCACTGGGATTCAGAGCTGGGAACTGGGATTTGGGTGGGTTCGGAGCCCAGCCCCTGCCCTTGGGCACAGAGGGAGAGCTCTCCAGCCGTCGTGCCAAAGCTGGACGGGGCTGCGTGCAGCTGGCAGAGGGTTAAATTGCCGCTGGGATTGGAGATGCTGCCTCTTGATTAGTGTCTGCATTGCGGGACATTAATGCAAAGTGTTATTAAGCAGCTGTTTCCCAGGGCTGCCCGGCTGGGCTGGCGTCGGCGGGGCC
>NW_009636730.1:0-12846 GCF_000690535.1 Cariama cristata | reverse complement strand
ATTTCCCATTTTCACAGCAGGAGAGCTTCCTTATTCTTCCCCTTGCTTTTCTTTCTTGGTTGACACCTGCATTTCCTGTGAAATGCACCCCCCGGCCTCCACACCACCCCCCGCCCCCTAACCGTCCCCGATTTTAGGCTTTTCATTAGTCACTAAAAATTATGCTCAAGTCAGAAATTTCTAGGTGGTGTTGCATGACTTAAGCCATTGTGGTCATTGCCTGTATTAGTGTAAAACTCAAAGTAGGCTGCAGAGCTCGTCTTTGGAGTGATATACATGCTCGGATACTTCGTCCATGCTCTTGAGCCTGAACCGATAACCCTCATCCAAGTTGTTCACCATGTTGTGGAGGCACAGCTGGCAGTGCAGTTAAACTGCTTCCTAATCCATTTGCCTCCTCTTGAGGAAAGCAGGAGCTTAGGAAAACTTTTTTGGAGGGAATAACCCATGCTATCTATGTGGCTGGTGGCAGGACAAGGAAAATATATTGGTCAGTTGCTCTTGTTGTTTCTAGTTAGGTTTTATTTTCAGTTTTAGATTTTATTGTGACATATGGGTTGCTGGAAAACGTGTTTTTAAGGAGGAAAAAAAAAAAAGACTCGCTCTTTACCTAATTTTTTTTTTCTTTTTAAATCTTGGGACTAATGTTCTACCATAATGAATCCAGAGCAACCCTCAGCACCATTTAGTGAATCTTCCTGTTGATCAGCAAAGCATTGCAGCACCGTGGAGTTAGGCCTTTCACAGTCATGATACTGGTTTGGTGGTAGCGGCAAGAATTAAGCAACATATCTAATCTGTAGCCTTTGTATAGTTTTGAATCTGCATCTGTGCATTATCCAGCTAACACAGCCATCCATGACGTCAGCCTTGATGGCAGTAGTTGACCTACTTACAACAGATTTTATTTGCTACTGGTCAGTGTTGGTCAGGAGGAATAAAGCTTTAGTGATAATGACAAGTTTCTTTATTTTCTAATTGTTTGAAATCATTTTAGTGTTCAGGATTGACTGAGAGACATAGTCCAAGATACTATTTAGAGCTTTACTGGTGAGAGGCTTTTTCAGACATTTTGAAAAGTACTTGTTTTCATTTTAAGGTTCTGGCTGTACTGCTGTATTAGTCGTACATCCAGCTGAGCTGCTTGCACTGGACCGAAGGATCAGTACTGTTCCAAGGACAGTGCCTTCAGTTAGACAGCCAGTTACTCATGCATAGCATACATCCACAGCCTTAGAGGCCAAATAAGTTTGCTGAATGTACAGAAAATACCTTTTTGCATTGTAGTCTTGTTGCTTAGCGAGTCCCCTCTGAGGTTCTTGATGGCTGACAAAGTAAATGGGTACCTGGAAGCGTGATCAAGAGGTTTGTTTGAGAAGCACTTCTAAGCTAGCACCAGAATATTATTAGTTTTTTGGTATTTTTATGTGTTTGGTATACAACTAATATACCATTGTGGAAATACTTGTTGTTGTAAAAGTAGTTTCACGACAAACTCTTTAGGTGTTTGAAAGTGTAGATATAATTGCTTTAAACCAAACTTGCTCTGTTGGGGAAAAAATGGAGGAAAAGCAGACAAGTAAAATAATGAAGACAACTTTCATGCCCTCTTGCAACAAAAAAGGGCAGCAGAAGTAGGGTATGAATGTGTTTCATTATGCTTTTTCTTCTCTCAGCTTCTGCTTATGTCTTGTGTAGTTTGGCAGGAACTTAGCACGTTTCATGAGTACCAATGCACATGAGAACTTCATGAGCTCGAAAAACAGAGAAGAAAACGTGCTACAATCATGAGACTATTCACAGAATTACTCTCAGTTGAGAAATCCCTGCTAACACTGTACTAGAAAACTATAAAATACTCAAGTCCTTGAATACTTTTGTAATGGTATCAGTACTTGGACAATTTTAGATGTGATTTACAAATAGTGCCCTAGAAAATTGCACAAACACAGAGTTTTCCTTTCAGGGAACTAATTGAAATTTTGGCAATTTCAAGAAACCAGAAGCTTCCACAACCAGGAGAGGAGAGCCAGGTAAGCTGACTTTCCAAACTGTATTTCTTTGCGTAAGCACAATGCTTTACTTCTAAGTTTTTCCTTTTTTTCTTTCTTTCTCCCTTTGTCCTTGCCTATACTCAGGCTAACGGCGATGATGAGATTTTTGGCGCCACTACAAAGGCGTTCTTGGTCCTTGTGGTGTTTGTTGTTTGTTCATTTGTGTATGCTTCATAGGCTGTTTCTGCAAATAGAGGAAGAAATTTTATTTCATTTTTCATGCAAACGGAAATACTCTATGGGTGTCAGTTGCTCTTCTTTGCAGAGCAATTGAGGGTGTCTTGTTACTCTAGCTAAATTAAAAGTTCTACAAAACTCTTGTTCAATAGATCTTGGAACTGCTGATTCAGAGAGATGGAGAGTTTCAAGAGCTAATGAAGTTGGCAGTTGATCAGGGGAAAATCCATCATGAAATGCAGCTTTTAGAAAAGGTAGTAGAAAAGAGGGATAATGATATTCAGCAGCTGCAGAAACAACTAAAAGAAGCAGAGCACATACTGGTAAGTTCATAATGATGTGTTTGCTTTTGAGCATCTACTTGTGAAAAAGGTGGTTCTGGAGAAAGTGGTGGTGTGTTAATTTGAGGAGATTTAAATATTTAAAACTTCATAAGAGCTTAGTGGTTTGGGTTTTCAGTAATCAAATACTGTTTAGTTATCATGGTATTCAGTTTTGTTTTATAATGCTAATTTTCTTCCAAACCTACTTTATTTCTGTATATTTTGAAAATGTTCACTGAATAGTTTCTGTCTTAAAATGCACTTAAATGCAAAGTTTTATTCACAGAGCTGACTTTATGTAGAAGTTTACAAATTAAAGATGCATTGAAGATTTGGTTTAGTTTGTTGGTTTTTTACAACTAGGCAACAGCTGTTTATCAAGCAAAGGAAAAGCTGAAATCAATTGAAAAGGCAAGAAAAGGTAAGTATGCATGATTGTACATACTACATAAATGCAGTTGTAAAGAAAGTTTCTAGTGAGCTCGAATTAGGGTTATTTATTTATTTTTTTAATTCTACCATCACAGATGGTAGAATTTTGTGTGTAATGCATAAACAACTGTATAAACAAATTTCCATTTCAGTGTGAACCTGTAGCCATTTCCTCAGAATAAAGGCAGGAATTAATTATTTTTTGTGGCAAACATATCTTAATATTACACTTAAATTCAAGTGTCTCAACACTCTTCTTGGACTGATTTGGACTGATAATAGTATATCTGATTACCTAAGTGTCTCACCAAATTGCCTCAGTAGGTCTACTGAGGAAAGGGGAAGAATGTTTGTGTGCATATGCATTGTATTTGAAAGACTGACTAGCTAGTGATACTGTTTTTTTATTTGTAGCAATTCCTGCCACTCTGTGGCAATTACTAAGCTAAACTGACTCTTTTTTTTTTTTTTGTGGGAGTCATTTTCTTGGTGTTTTTTTTACAGTGTCTTTCATCATTTTGTTAAACTTCTTTCATCTAAAAAAATGAAGGAATTTCGTAAAGTTTCTATTACTGTAATACAGGCACAGATTTAGATGGGCTGCTACATGTATGCTCTACAATTACTAAACAAAAAAATTCTTTACTACAGAAAATTCCATAATAAAGCAGGTGCTGAAGTTTTCTTACAAATTGTGCTTGTCAAGTACGCTGCTTAAGAGATTGGTTTGTGTTTTTCACAAGATTGAAGAACTGTTGACCTTGAAAGTGTACTGAACTCGTGGCTATAAAATCAGGTCACTGCAAAGCTTGTCCTTGCATAGTCTAAGAATCCTCTAAGCAGTCACTACATTTGAAGCATGCTCTTAATGTTTGAAAAAATTACATTCCAAATCTTTTAGATATTAGTGTCCAATATTCTGAAATAATTGAATGATGCAATCTCTTGAGGATATAGTAACTTTTCTTCCATTCTTCCAGGTGCCATTTCCTCTGAAGAAATAATTAAATATGCCCATAGGATCAGTGCTAGCAATGCTGTTTGTGCCCCTCTGACATGGGTGCCAGGTAACTATCATGTTTATGACAACAGTGTTTTGTTGGTTTTTTGTGGTTTTTTTTTTTTTTCTTTTTACAATAAAGCATGGTCAGTATCTGGTCTTGCAATGCTTTTATACAGTGAAAAACACTGGAGTTTATTACAGTAACATTATTTTCAGCTGTTATATCTAATATTTTCAACAAAAATGTATATCCAAAGTCCTGTAGACTTTATGTACGTCTTCAAAAGGCTATGAAACTGCATGCTTCCATTAACTGACTGGCCTCCTATGCTCTCCTTTGTGTTCTTTTTTTCCCCTGAATGTTGGCCCCAATTATAAGTTAGAACCAGGTATGTTAAAGGCTTTTCCATCTGCTTGGCTGTGTTCCCTCGTGACCCTTAAAATACTCTTTTCAGAGGATGTTAGTAATCAGTGGAGTCAGAAGCAGGGCTCTTATTATGTCAGGTTTCAATTTTGGGAACTATCATCTTTGTCCAAAATGAGAATGTGTTTTTTCCAATTCCTGTCCTTGCTGTTTGGCTGTGAAGTAGCAGGGAGAGGAAAGATACCTCCTAAACATGGAGAGTTTTTTGTTTATTTTGGTTTTTTTTAATGTGCTTTTTCTGCCAAGTTTGAATGAACAAAGAAAGTCTAAGTGAAAGACACAGACTTGGATTTTAACAAAATGGGTGTGATGCTCATTGCTGATCCATGCAATCAGAGTATGGGTTTATTTTTGGTCAGGAAACTGGGTACTAAAGAAAAAGTTAATGTCTGCACAACAATTGTTAAATATTTAAAAACATTCCTTTGCTTTTCTTCATAAAGGGGACCCACGTAGGCCATATCCTACAGATCTGGAAATGAGAAGTGGTCTCTTGGGTCAGATGAACAACCCATCCACCAATGGAGTTAATGGACACTTACCAGGGGATGCACTTGCAGCAGGCAGGTTGCCAGGTAAGAGAAACTCAGTTGTGGTTTGCTTTTCTTTATTCCTTGTACAGCCATAGCAATTATACATTTCCCTTAGCAAAAGCAAATCAGAGTTAAAATAATGAAAATTATCGCTAACGTTGTTCCCTAGCAGTGAAGATCTAGTAAATAAAGTTAACAATTAGAAATTGCATAATTTTATTTTATTTCATATTAAATCATATTGCAGACACTACAACTAAGTCAATACAAACAAATCTCACTTAGTTACCCTTCAATTCACTTGTTTTTAAATTGGTGTAAATTAAGCGCTATCAAATCATATTAGAAAGAAGCATTTTCAAAGCAACCTTTTCTTAGCAGTGATGACAAAGTACGGAATTGTGAAAGCTGTATTTGGAAGAAAAGAGGTTTATTGTCATCCCCTATCTTCCTTTTAAGTCTACACTCTATATAGCAAGACCGTTTGCTTAGAAGTTCTGGATTGAAAAGACATTGCAAAGGACAACTGGTGAGGTAGTACCTTGAGTGTAGGAATCGAGCTTTAGTCCCTTAATTGCTTAGTGAAATGGGTACTTCCATGGACTTAGTGGGATTCATTCATTCATGCTAAAATAGAATTTAGCAGTAAGTTACAGTAACTGAATCAAGAATTCAGTGGTCCTGTACCTGTGCATTACTCTACCGTGGTTAGACTAAATTGTGGAAGAATTCTAATTTTGGATTCATAGGAGATCTGTAACGGTTCTTACCTGTCTGGTAAGCCACTGGCAGGTGTTACGGAAAGCTTGTTTTCAAAAATTATACTGAATATATTAAAAAAAACCCTGTATCGCAACTCCATTGGAGAAGTAGTAAGCTTGGATTTTGTGTTTCTGATCATCTGTCTATTGTCACCTCTTAGGAAGTGACTTGAAGTTTTGAATCATCTCACTTTCTAAGCCTCTGGCCTTGGATAAAATGGGTCAGTGAGCTGAATAGGAGTGGAACCCTGACATCTGTCCATAGCAATCCACCAGGGAAATGCTGAGGATGGGCCCATGTATCTTTTCTGTTCTCCTGGAATACAGTCAGAGGAGATGTTAAGGTTGTGTCTTCCTCATGGAGTTTGAGCATTTGCATAAGTTTTGGTAGAGCCCATTCTGGCTGGCTCCTCTGCCTTAGGGAATGCAGGCTTGCCCCTTTTACTTTTGAGTTCTGTCTCTGTGAGAACTGAAAGCCCATCCTTCAGGACTTTTCCTAGAGAAGCTGGAAAAGGAGGGATTTGAACTCCTCAAGTAAAGTTGTTAATTGCATCTGGGTCTCCTATGTTGGGGAAATCCTCTAATTACTAGACTATTAGGTAAGAGGGAAACATGAAAACTTAATTTAAAAGAAAGTAGAGGCTCCCCTGGCATTTTGTATAGGAATCCTGAATCTGCTGGTGTATGGAAGCATGTGACATGTCCTGAGAATGCTAATTATGGGATCTAGTCCTTTTAGAGACTTCTGCAGCAAGATGTCCAGTCACTGAGTCCTTATTGAGTCTGCAAGCCAGCCACGGGGCTGCTTGGTAGCCTCAAAACTTTGAGGCTGCTTAGCACACACATTCAACCTGGTTTAATAGTGAACTGGTTCCAGCATTGAAGCATGGCCACAGGACGTAAAACACTGGCTTACATTCTCAGCTGGTTCAAATGAAGGTGGTTAACTTCACCACAGCTGGGATGAGACCACCTGGTAGTCTTCTTGGTCTTCCTTAACTAGGCACAGAACTGGCATAAAGGCTGCATTACCTCCTCGCATCTGCTGGTGGGTCAGATTTGTACAGCTAGGTAATGCACCTGGTATTAGGGGACTGTGGCTGTAGTTCATATGTGGAATCTCAGGTGTCTGCAGACTTCAAGATCAGAAACTACTACGTGTGTGGAGTCTGTGTGCTTCTGAGTTAGGCAGCACCTGAGTGAGAGTAAGTCTAGCATATATGACCCCCTGCTTAGGCAGTGCCATCTCTTTTTGTACTTGAAGTCCCATGTGGATGGGCTTTTGTTCACTTCTAACTCTGCCTAATTATTTTTAATTCTCACTGTAAGTGGGAGATAGCTGGTTTTTTCTATGGGATAGACTTAGCTGCAGTGCCAGGTAATAAGTGGAGAACTGAAGCACAGCAGTAGGAGCATAAATGAAAAGGAAGGGAGCAGAAATGGCATATAGATGTGTACTGCAGCTTTGAAATGGGAGCCATTTTGGGGGCAAGGAAGGGAGAGACTAGGAAATGTGGGGGGAGGGTAGGTTGACAGGGAGTACAGGATGGGATGGCTTTGAAAGTAGGAGAAGAGAAGAAACAGCAAGAGCTGAGAGAAGTCAGAGGCAACTGAGGCTGGCTTGGCTGGGGCTCAGTGGAGCATTCCTACCTCTCAAGGGGGAATCTCTGTGGCCCTGGTTTTGTAGTAGGGCACTCTTCTCCTTTGCACTTGATGCACCGTGTTTGCTGTTGGAAAAACGACAACTGAGGTGTTTCAGCCAAATTTGGATAAAACATTTTACTCTGAATTTTTGTGGTCTGCCTTAAGTATTTCTTTGATCTAATGTTTTCATCTATTTTTGCATACTGACAGAGGGTGACCATTTTCATTAGTGCCAGTGGTTGTGAATGTTAAGTCAGTTCAAACTGTGCTTTGAAGGTGAAGAGCTCTGTATGAATATATACTGTTTCGAAGTGGAGCAATGAGAGATCAAGAGCCACCTACATAAATGGGCCTCTGGCAGAGCAGGCTTTTACAGTGAAAGAATGGCTCCATCATGAGATGTTTTCCAGCTGTTACTGGAGGGTTTCATCTCTCCAAAATTCAGGAAGGATTTTAAGATTTGTTTTATTTTTAAATTAGAGTTCTGTTTGAGCTGTCTTGTTGAATTTGTCAATATACAAAGCCGATTGATTGTTTATGCCCCTTTTTTCCAGATGTGCTCGCTCCTCAGTATCCTTGGCAGTCAAGTGATATGTCAATGAACATGCTACCTCCTAATCATAGTAATGACTTCATGTTGGAGCCTCCAGGACACAATAAAGAGAATGAAGATGATGTAGAAGTTATGTCAACAGACTCCTCGAGCAGCAGCAGTGACTCAGACTAGGTACAAGAGGGACAGTATCCCTAGTAGACCTTTCCTGTGGTGAAGGTAGGTTGGATGCTGTTTGCCACAAACTGCAATATCCTTTTGTTAAGCTGGCAGCCCTGTGTATAGGGAGAAGAAAACAGCTGGCTCAGAAATAGGGCGACTAATTTAAAACCATGGACTTCAGAAATTTTTTTCCCATTAGATGGTCAATTAAAATGACTGGGTGCTTTCTGCTGGAGAAGAGATGTCAGATTTCCAATGATTATGTAAATGTGTGAATGCGTATGTTTGCAAGAGATGCCTGTGTATACACATATATTTACTATACATTAGATGACAAAAGTTCCTGGGAAAAAAGGTGTAAGGGGAATCCCCTTGTATGTTTGTTAGTAACTTTACTCTTTTGATGATAGCCTTTTCTATGGCACAGAAATGAGATGTGAAATTTGTAATTTTAATATTTTTTTGTTACTGCTTAAATACATGTTCTTGATGATCTGTGTGCCGAGAACAAAAATATGGCAATAAGGTGTAAGAAAGAAGTTTGTAATTACTGTAATATATAATGAATGATTTGTCATAAATAAACTCAGCTTTGATGTAACTTTACGTTTCATTTTGCAAACTTAAATCTTTGAGTTATTGTGTAACTTCAGTACTCAGCACATTGTATCCCACTATGTGGTTGAATTCTGATTGAGTTTCAGGAGCTTGTACTCCATTTTCCCCTTTGCAGAATGCCAAGTCAGTATTAGAAGCAGCTGTGGAGTCAGGAACTGAAGTCTGTCCTTCTCAGCTGAGCTTTATCAAGCAGACGTGTAACTGGGCAGACCCTGCGGCAGTGATGTAGAGTGTCCATTCGCAAGGCTTCACCAATACTTTGGTTAAGCATCCTGGGACCCTGGAGATGACATGCTTTGGGGCACGCTGCAGGTTCAGCTCCTTTCAGTTCAAAGTGCTCAGATTCTTTATTCTCGTCGTCTATAATTTTTTCAGTTCTTTGAAGTCGCTAATTTGTTTACTTCACCAGTTGCATTTCCTGCCTCAGCTACGATGTTCTTTCATCTTTCCAAATGCACTTCCCTTAGCTTTCCTTTTCTTGCTCTGTTTTGCTTAAGGAGTCACTTTGACAGCTACTTTTCTCTTAAGTAACCCTCTGATCAAATCAGTTACAGGTTTCTGCCCTGCAATGAGGCTTCCTGAAGCACAGATCATAATTCTCTCTGCTTTTCCATTTTGAGGGTTCCTCACTGGAAGTATCTGATAAATCATTTGCTCAGACAATCTTTCAAATAGTGCTGTCAGTAACGCTGCCACACATGACCAACATACGTACAAATCACGTAAGGATGTAGAAATGAAAAGGGCTTCAGTCAGATTCAATCACATAAAACGGGGCAGTGGTTTTTTGTTTTAAGAGAAATGCGGAATTTGGTTTTGTCTCAGCTGTCCCTTTGGGAAGTGTTTTCAGTGTTTCACCTCTATTTTGCAGTCTAAAGTTATTCTCATATATACATATATATATATATATATATATATATATATTTTAACCTTTATTCAGTATCATCTTTTCCTCCTTGGTGTTTACCCCCAGTGTCTTTATAAAGAATTGTATTTCTTCTTTAATTCATGTTAATCTCAATATACCTGCCCTGTTTTAATCATCCTAGTTAACCTTGCCTTACCCCGTTACCGTTCACATTGTTTTTTCTTAAACATGTGTGATCAGAATCATACACAATATTGCAAAATGCAGTTTCTTAATGCTTTGTACCGTGGGATTAGTATTTTCTTCCCTAAATGCCCCTCTCTTAACACATCTTATGACACAGCCACAGCTCACTAGTCTCTTTTGTGTTCTCATTTATAAGGACATTCTTTTCTTTGAATGAAATACAAATAGAGATAACTAATAGTCATGGAAAGTGTAATGTATGGTCTACCCAAAAGCCTTATATGTGATTCACTAACTGAGGTATTGTGGAGGTGTGTGATTTGTTTCCAAACATAAATAAGAGTAAACAGAAGCAATGACTACTTCTTTTTCTGGGTTGTTTGTAGTCTATTAAAAGATTAAATGGGACCAATGTGTTACATCTAAGAAATAGGAAGGTAAGATGACAGCTCTGCCCACTGTTCACTTAGCATAAAATCAAACTCTGGGTATAAGATGCATCCTAATTAGTTTCTTTACATCAGAACTCCAAACTATATACTGTTCAGGAGTATTTTTCTCAATGCTGGGTAAGTATAATGCCAAAGTAAACGTAACATTTAGTTGAAAGGATGGAGTCTTAGCAGCTAAAAACTACTGAGAATCAAGTTTTCCGGCGGAAAAAAAGTACAAATGCATGATACATATAAAACAAGTTATTTAAGGCAGGGATTGCTGACAGCTGATTGCAGTAATGCACTGTAGTCATTTAATCAGTCCACTTAGAAAGGATACAGAAGCCCTGACATATGGAGATACTGTTTGTGTCCTCATTTCAGTAACTACTTGTATCTTTACAACAGATAGGATTAATATAACCGTTAATGGTAACAAAATATTTATTGCATGACAAACAATTTTACAGTGAGCCCTGTTTTCCCATCATGAGCTGGATGCCTTCTAAAATTTAAAATTGGACTAAATCATTGTAATTTTTTTTTTTCATTATTCTTTGGGACAGATGGGCAGGACATCTGTCAACTCTTCTACAGCCTCTTTGCTGACAGCTGAATGGAATAATTTTCAGTGTACATAAAATTGCTTTCAGGAAGAAAATCTCTACTTTTGAACAGAAAAAATAAGCTTTCTACAAAGATACAGTAGTAAATGAATTTTCAGTGATATTTCCCATTTCAAAACTGCTTTATAACATTATCTTCTTTCTTCAGAGGAAGAATATGTGTCGTAAGGGAAGTTGCACGTAGTTCATAGTTCAAATTCTAAGCAGGAGGCTTGCGATTGTCAGTAGCATCCTCATCCTTCCTATCACTCTGCTTCTTGGCAAAGAGAGCCATCTCCATTTAAGAAAATGTATGTGCAAAGTGAGTTCATAATTTCAGACAATTTTAATCTTTCAATATTGTGCTTGTGTTTTATTCAAATGAAATTAAACGTATCTGAGAACATTTTATACAATGGGTATATCTAAAGGAAACAGAAAAAAAGTGTTTTAGAAGAACCCTGAAGAGAAAAAAAAAAGAGCCAATGAGTGATTTTTTAAAAGTCATATCCTAAAATTAATTGCTGATGTCCTAATGACTACAGTCATTAGTAGTATCAAATTTGGTTACAGATTCTAGAAAAATAAAAACTATAAACTCATTGTTTTTGTACATCTCTTTGTGTACTGTGATTTCATTCACTACCAATTCGATCACTTAGTCACATCAAACTGAAAACTAACAATTCTATCAAATTCTATACAGAATTACACCCATCTGTGCTGTTTAATACTGACAGCCCTCTTTAGCCAAAAAGTATGAGTGTCTGCCGTAGAGCTACACCTATAAATGACGTTAGTTTGTACAATGTTATTTGTGTCAGCTTAGTAGAACACTGTAGGTGCCTCTCCATTAAACTATTAAGAGTTTAGTAACATGATCAGGAATTAAGATCAACTGCAGAGATCTGAAACACTTCAGCACACAAATTCTAATGTAACTGAGGCTGCAAACAGAACTCTAATGGAAAGAGGTGGCAAGAAGGGTCAGGGAATTTTCATTCCCTGCACCAAGCCACCAGAACCTTTTCATGTTTGTAATACTCTGTTTTTCAAGTATACACTACTGTCTGCAGGAGAACGAGGCATTGTCGGTAAAATGGGACTCTTGTTCATGACAGTATCGTCACTGAAGCTATGAGACAAGGGTAAGTTTAAAATTAGTCCAAGATTTATGATGACAGGAAAGCAGCACGATACACAAAGTAGTTTTACATAGAAAGCAGGACAACGGTTTAAGCAAATGAGTTTCTCTTGGGCCTGATGCTGCAACTGTTTCCGAGTGAGTAAGCTTCTCTGACTAGTTCTGACTTCCCAAGGGCTATTCATCTACATAGAGATTAACCGGATAAAACACTGAGAGTTTTCTATAAAAGAAAACATTAATTGTTAACCGCTAGAGCTAGAAAGAGCTCTGGAATGAGAGACAACTGTTGTGTGAAGTACGGTAAAAGCACTGAAACACGCGGCATCTTTTTGGCTTTGGGAAGGGTAATATTTTCACACGGGCAGAGCGAGCACGATATATCCTTTTCTCTTTTACACCAAAAAAGCAGGTCTGTCCTTTAGTTCGTTACCTAACGTACAGTTAGTCGTTACGCTAGTTGGTGACTTCCCGTGTACCCCTTTAGATGATCGAGCTCTTCTGTAAAGGGATTGTAACCTTGCTCTCGTAAACAGCGTAAGGCCCAGAACAGTTGATCTGCTGGAGGAAATTCATCCCATTTAACCCATTCCCAACCTATAAGGAAAGGGAAAAAAAAAAAAAAGAAAAAAGAAAAAGCCTGAGTGTAAAATTAATCCTGTAACAATTCTGTCTCTGCAAGTCTGGATGGACTGTGAAGAAATTACCCACACAAATTCAAGTTCTCTGTTGCACGCAGAGTTATTTCAGACGGACCGCTTTCCCCCCGCTAAGCCCTGACCCCACCGGAGGTGAGCGTCTTCTCCTCTCTGCGGAATAAAGGTACGGGTAGCCGCTCCCTGACCTCACTCTGTCAAAGGGTGCGGAAATAAAGGGCAATAGAAAATAAATTACGCCAAAACGTACTCAGACGTGGGTTTTGATA
>NW_009636729.1:1874-2125 GCF_000690535.1 Cariama cristata | reverse complement strand
CCCCAAACTCATCCCCGGTTTCGTCTAAACCGGAGGTGCCGTGTACCAGAAACGCCGGCCGACGGTCAGAGCCCGAAGCAGCTCCCAGTAAAAGTGGGTTTGCTCACTTTAGCGTCGCTGAGCTCTTCCTCTTCCTCCTCCTCCTCACAGTCACACTCGCCAGCGTGCTCCTTCTCAAAGTAGTCGCTGAGCAGAGCCTTCAGCCTGGAGCTCCTCTCCTCCTCTTCCTCCGCAGGGTGAGGCCCGCAGGT
>NW_009636729.1:1073-1808 GCF_000690535.1 Cariama cristata | reverse complement strand
GATTGGAGGGGTGGGCGACCCTGGGGCCACCACCACACAGAGGGGTCTGCAGGGGTTGGGTGGGTTTCTCCAGCCACGCTCACCTCCGGAAGGCCCGGAAGCAGGTGCGGAGTTGACCAAGAGCTGTCTTCTCCCTGGCCACCACCCTTCGGTGGAGGAAATCGCAGATGGAATCCAGCTCCCGGTCGGCGAGGTCGCCGTAGGCGCGTAGGTGGAAGGACAGATCTCCAAACTCCACCAGGACCCCGCTGCTCCCCTCACCGCGGTTCCCTGAAAGCACCGAGAGTTGGTAGAGCCGGCACCCACCGAGATCCTGGCGGCGCAGGAGGGATTTCCTCCCCTTTTTGGTGAGGAACTCGGGGACGCTGGTACCTTGCCGTAGCCGTGGATCCCACTGGAGTTGCCGCAAGGCGCGTTTCACCAGCAGCACTTCCCAACCCATGGAGTCGCTCAACGAGACCACGTCGAACTCCAGGGAACTGGCGTGGCTGTGGTCCCGCCCTGCCAGGCGCTCCCGGGCCAGGAAGCGGGGATGGGGGGAGAGCTGAAGGTAGAAAACACCAGAAAACCCGCTGGCACCGCCGCTCGGAGCCCCCTTTTTACCTCCAACAGGCGCCAGAGCTGCCAAGCAGCTCCCACCCGGCAAAGACCACGCCGCGAGGGCTCGCCGCTGGCACCGGGAACGCCGTGGTGTTCACACCGGTGACCCGCGGCACGGTTCTGACCTCCGTGCCA
>NW_009636729.1:604-991 GCF_000690535.1 Cariama cristata | reverse complement strand
CGCTGCGGGTGCAGCTCCAGGTAGCACAGGAGGGTCTCGATGCCTGCCAGAGAGGAGAGGGGGGAGCTGCGGGGGGACCCCGATCCCCGTCGGGACCCCCAATTCCCTTCAGGATCCCCGATTCCCTTCGGGATCTCCGCTGGCCTCGCACGGAGCTGATTCCTCCACCCCTTCACCTTCCTCCCGTACGTCCAGGGACTCCACGGTTTGTTGGATGGGGATGGCTCGCTCGTGCTTGTAGCACACCCGCCGTCCGCTCTGCCTCACCGCGCCGACGGCCTCCTCCTCCTCCTCCTCCACAAGCTTGGCCATTTCGGCCTCCTCCACCTCCCCGTCCTGCACGGCGTCACCGGTGAGAGGACGGGCACGCTCCCCCCCCCCCTTTGG
>NW_009636729.1:0-574 GCF_000690535.1 Cariama cristata | reverse complement strand
AGATCCTACACCACGGCTCACCGCGTCCCAGCTCTGGTGTCACCCAAACTGCCCTCAACTGATTTAAGCTCTCCGTCGCGGCCACCCAATAATTAAAGCGTTTTCTACCACGTTAGCTCGTTACTTAACGAGCGAAGAAGGTGGGAAGGTCACGGGAGCGGAGCCTTCGGCCTCTTCCTCACCTTGAGGACGTCCTGGTGTTTCTGGTGAAGCTCCAGGCACTTGCAGGGAGAGAAAACTTTCTGCACCAGCTTCTTGACGGTGAAAAAATCCACCGTGTCGCCGTAAATGTGGCGCCGCAGCTCGTGGAGATCCTCGCCCTGGGAAGGCGGCGGTGAGAGACTTGGGGAAGAACCCCCCCAAAATTTAGGGGGAAATCCCCCCCCAATCCCGCTGGCAAGCGTTACCTCCGGGTCCAAGAAGAGATGGCAGTGAGCCGGTTCACCGTCTCGCCCGGCCCGGCCGATCTCCTGCACGTAACTCTCGAAGTTTTTAGGCATGTTGTAATGCACGCCGCCGCGGACGTCCGATTTATCCAACCCCATGCCGAAAGCCCCCGTAGCCACCACCACGC
>NW_009636728.1:5158-5458 GCF_000690535.1 Cariama cristata | reverse complement strand
GTCACTCCTGCTGCCAACATGTCCCTTGGTCTGCGCTCTCCGGAGGAGGGCAGAGAGCATGTGATGGACAGAGGGATGCAGGGCAGAGCTGTTTGTCTGTTTTCGTGTTAAACTCTAGGGTTTCTCATTAAATTTGTGCAGGAACGCAATGGATGTGACCATAGAAATGGGTCTAGGACCTCACGGAGGTGATGGCGAGGGTCTGCTCGCCGGCCAGCCGAGCAACAGGGGGTTTGCAGTGCTGCGAGGGGAAATCTCGCCCCGGTCCGTGCTCGCGCTGGCTGGGTGCCAGCTGGCCAC
>NW_009636728.1:671-5107 GCF_000690535.1 Cariama cristata | reverse complement strand
CAGGCACCGCCGGTTCCCTTGGGAGGATGCCGTCGCTAGGACTCCCCTGCCGTGTTTATCGCCACGCAATGACCCGCCCATGGAAAAACTAAAAGAAATGAGACCGTGAGAGAGTGATCCGTGCTGAAGATGCTTGCAAAATGCAGCTTCTGGTGACAGGACCTGACCAAGCCTGTGTGTCTATGTGTATGTATATGTGCATACGCATATGAGTTTCTCTCAGTGGTGGTATTTATTTTTTAACTTATTTAAGATTTTTAGTACAACCTGGAACATCACCCTCTCTGCCAGTGGACAACTGAGTTTTCCGCTGGTTTGCGAGAAGCCAGTGCGCTTTTCTGTCTCTGTGCCTTTTGCCAGCGCTTTTTTTTTTATATGTTGTTTTGCTCATTCATTGCTTTTACAGATTTTTGTTCCGTGTCAGATTGCTGCTGGTGCTCTCTGCAAAGAGCAGCATTCACCTGGTGGAAAGGCAACTCAGTTATTTCGGTGTTGGTGAATCACTGCTCGCCTGCTGTCAGCCGCACGAGGGATGCCCAGGGCTGGCTGTAGCCTCAAGGCTTCAGGAAAATATCTTGGCCATTTTTTTGGAGGCCCTGTCTCAGAGGGTTTTGCTTTCCTGAAGCACAGAAGCTGTTTCCCTCCCACAGGCACCCCAGTTGCCTTTCCCCGGCAGAGCACATGTCACAGCACCCGCTCCCAAATGTCCCCCTGACCCCGGCATCGTGCCATCGGCTCTCCCACCTCTCCCAACGAGCAAGGCTCATCCCACGTCTCCCAACCCCAGCGCTGGGGCCAGGCTCCAGAAAACCCAACACCATCTCTGCAGGTTTCCTGGAAAGCAAAGATAAGGGATATTTCGAAGCACTGCTGTGTTCTTTCTTTTCTTCACGGGCTACGGCACTTGGTTGAGCTTTGCTTTATGTTAATTGCAACTTTTCTCAATGTTTTTGTTGTTTTGGGGGACTGAATTTGTACCAAACTTGACTGCAACAGCCAATCACTGTTATTTTGCTATGCATTGTACATATATTGAACAGGCTGAGAGGACTTAGCCTCTATGTAATATTTATTTCTTCTATTTATTGAGCATTATTTTAAAAAAGCTATTTGGGTCTTGCTGTTGGGTCCATGAAGGTAGGAGCCTTTGAGGTGTTACCATATGCGTTGGAGAGAGGTTATCAGAGAGGTGGATTACTGAGGCTGTCACCTGCCAGCATGGAGGCATCTGGCAGACAAATTAGGCTCATTTGGAGCTCAACCACCAGCGATTTAGGGAGGAATCTCATTTTAGAAGGAGATGAGCGAGGCAGGGGAAAATCCTCCATCTTCTTGGACCAGCTTCTGTTGACAAACCACAACGCCCTGGGAAGGTGCTGGGCATTTGGAGGCGACAAGCCAGCTGTGGCCGAGGAGTAACCCTGCTCTTCCCCTCCATGCCGTGTAGGGCTGCTTGGATCAGCAGAGATCCCCAGAGATCTCTGATCTCCCATCTCTGAACCCCCTCTTGGCTCTCGGTGGTTTTGGGGGGAAGGGGGGGACTTGTGGCCCGTTCCTCGATGCGAGGAAGGGGATAGGGTTGAAGTGACTTGCTGTGATGTCTGCCCTGCCCCATCTCGAGACCCTCGTCCTCATGCCATGTCCTACTTTGCCCCCTTCCCCGAGCTTTGTGCCAGAACCCCTAGTTTTGCCTGGGCGCGAGTTTGGGAAAGGTGGCCAGGACGGGACTGGGGAGGTCTCTCCTATCGTCTCTGACAGGAGCCAGAGCTTGCTGCAGGCATCTTCCCCCAGCTTTGAAAAAAGCATGGGATATGCCCTGCTTCACGACCTGCCCCAGTGTCAGTCCCCCGCGCTGCAGCCGTTGTCCTCTTCACTCGAGTGGGAGGTGTTTGTGCTCCGTGGGCAGAGCTGCCCAGGCTGGCGGAGCGTGGACGTGGCTCTGGCATCGGCAGGCGAGTGCCCAGCGCTGGGCTCTTCCCACAGAGCCGGCCAGGAGCTGCAGGGCGCTCAGCCTTGGGGCTATCAACGTATTTGTTTAAGAAAGGGATGGATTCAGGTGCCTCAGTGAGGGATGGATTCAGGTGCCTCAGTGAATAATTTGCCCTTTAGTGTCCAGTGGGGTTTTGTTACCTCTTTACCAGAGAATAAATAATTCTCATGACTTTTGCTGCTACCTGGAAGTTTGCACATGACCGGGAGGGTCTCCGAAGCACCGGTACAGCCGCTGTTGTACCAACAGCTTCACAGTCAAGCATCCCGACTTCTGGGCTGTTGCCTAGAGAACAACACCCTGAACCTCACCAGCCTGGGGGCAGCTCTCCGCCTGCGAACCCCAGGGAATGAGAAGATTCAGAACAAAAGCCAAGACGTGAGAAAAGCCGTGAGGGAAATGATGTCTCTGTTTTCTCACCTGTTGGTCGATTCCTTACCAAACGACGCCGGCGCATCTGTTCATTTGACTTCACTGTAGAACTCCCTTTGCTCTCCATTGACATGCAGCCTGTATTCTTTAGTCTTCCTGGGGTATTTGAGTTGTTAGCCTGGTTAGAAAAAGGGTTCCAATAAAGGTTCGGACAGTATTTCCTTCTCATCGCAGCCCTGTTTGTCACGTTCCTTTTGGATCCCACTGCGCACAGTGGGATATTTTGGGGTGTTTCAGCTGCTCCGCAGGGAAGGGCATGTGCCTCCGCTCCCAGCTGCCAAGGACTGGCTCCTCGGGGCACTGGCTTGAAGCAAAAAAAGTTGTGGGCTAGTATTTCTGGCAGCTCTGCTTTCCCTGCTGGGCCAGGCTTTCGCTGCCCTTTGCCAGGCACCTTGGATCCCCTCGCCCTGTTCAGGCACGGGCAGCCCGCACCAGACCGTGGAGGTCTCCGTTTGGGCTCGCCGGTCCTTTCCTCGGGGCTGCCTTCACAGCCCTCGCTCCAAGCCCTGCAGAGTGCTCCCGCACCGCAGGGTCCCGCTGCGGTCACCTCCTCGGCCGTCTTGGCAAGACCCAGGGTGCTCCCCCCTGTGAGCAACGGGGTGGTGGGGACTGTCCGGCACCCCAGATGATGCCCCTCACCCTGGGGTGCTCCCCTGGACCAGCCGGAAACCCCAGAGGGGAGCAGTAGCGCTGGACAAGGTCCCCATGCTGTTCCCAAAAGGGCTCAGATGGGGACCCAGGAAGGGTCTGGCCGCAGCACGGACAGATCCTGGGGACACGAGGCAGCGTCCCCAGGATACTCGGAGAAGAAGGGAGGCTGCGAGGCTGCTTCGCGCTCGCCAGAGCTGATGTCTTGGGGCCAGCTCGGTGGCGGGAGGCAGCTGGGAGATTTGGAGTGACAACAGGAGCTAAATTGGGATGGCCCAGAGAGAGCGAGAGCCGGCGGGAGGGGACGTGTGACTAATCCGGATAAACAAGGCGACAGGGAGGATTCCTGGCTGGGGAGGGAGGATGGCCCGGAGCTATGCGGGAAACGCGGGACTGGAGATGTTGGGAGGCTCCTGGGAACACGGCAGGAGCCGTGGGGCTGCCCAAAACTTCCTCGGGGCTCATCCCCCTCTCCCTGTGGGCCAGTGTTTGCCCGGGCGGGTGCAGAGCTGGGTGCTGGGGTGATCCCGCTCCCCAGCCAAGGTGAGAGGTGCCCGGGTGAGCTCAGGCTCGGGGTGTGGCGATGTCCCCCAGGGCAGCAGGAGCCCCCAGCTGGGCGGGGGCAGCCGGGCAGGACAAGAGGCCAAAACTTCCTCGGGGCTCATCCCCCTCTCCCTGTGGGCCAGTGTTTGCCCGGGCGGGTGCAGAGCTGGGTGCTGGGGTGATCCCGCTCCCCAGCCAAGGTGAGAGGTGCCCGGGTGAGCTCAGGCTCGGGGTGTGGCGATGTCCCCCAGGGCAGCAGGAGCCCCCAGCTGGGCGGGGGCAGCCGGGCAGGACAAGAGGATGGAGGGGTATGCTCTGCCCCTCCGCTGGCAGCTGCTTCCCTGCACCCAGGGGTGCTCAGCCAGCACCTGGGACCTCCCCAGGCATCTCCAGGCATCTCCAGCTGTCCCCACGCGTGGGGGGACGAAGGAGCTGAGCATAGGGCTGCCCCCCGCCAAGGAGAGGCAGCTTCCCGCCCCCAGCGATGCCGCGTCGGTGCAGCGTGATTAATGCCGTCGGAGTGACCAGCAGCTGAATTACTGCACGGCCTGCGCTGCATTAAAGTCTTCCTTCTGTAATTAGTTCCATCAAGTCTATTAGAAAAATTGCAGATGCTGGAGTGAAGGAGCATGAGGCAGAGCCAAGAGGGAGGATGCGGCATGAGGAAGTGGTCCTGTGTGCAGCATGACCCTCACTGATGACATCCCATCCTCCGGTGCATCCCATCGCCCACCCGAGCCATCCCTGGACCACCTCCATGAGGAGCCCCTCGTTGCCACCAGGTACGCCCCACTTGCGTGGTCGGGACCACGTCTCCCGGGGG
>NW_009636728.1:0-504 GCF_000690535.1 Cariama cristata | reverse complement strand
GAGGAAGAGGAGGCAGCGCCGCAAGGACTCTGCCTGCCTGTTGCCTGGGGTCTCTCTCCTTCCCATGGTTAGGGGACATTTCTCCAGGCCCGACCGGTGAAGGTGGCGGAGGAACCGGGGCTGGAGAGGGACATCCCTTGGAGCACGGCTTTGCTCCTGCATCCCCCAGTCCCGCTCACACCCGGGCTCCGTGGGTGGCCGAGGTGTTGCACGTTCCTGCCCACAAAAGGGGTCCGTCCCCTGCCCCAGCATCCTCCAAACACCCACCCGTGGGGCCCCACTGCCCTCACGGTGCCAGGCTGGGGGTGCCACCAGTGACCCATTTCCCAGTACAGTGGGCTGCTCGGTGGCGTGGGGACACGTGGCTTTACAGTGAGGGGAGCAGCTTGGCCCAGCCCCACCCAGGGGTTATTTTTAATGGGTGACACTGGGGTGAAAGCAGCTGGCCCTGAGCTCAGGGGCTATTTTGGGTGGGCAGACTGGGCACAGGGCGGCAGGAGGGGG
>NW_009636727.1:0-236 GCF_000690535.1 Cariama cristata | reverse complement strand
CCCCTCTCCCTCCCCCACCGCTGCTCCCATCCCTGTGCCCTCCGTCCTAAGGCTCTCTGCATCCTGCTGCCCTCCGAGACCCCCCGACCATCCCGGCCCGGATCCGTGCTGGGAGGGGAAAGGCAGCAGGTCCCAACAGCCCCCACAGCCAGCAAGGAAAAATGGCAAAGCCCCCGACCTGAACTTGGAAGCAAACAGGAGAGCACGTCCTCAGCCCTGCACCCCGTAAACCACAC
>NW_009636726.1:669-1170 GCF_000690535.1 Cariama cristata | reverse complement strand
CCATCCCTGCCAGGCTGCAAACCAAGCAGAGCTGGGACCCAACAGCTCAGGGCAGGAGGCATCACAGAGAGGCAAAGGCAAAAAAAGGGGCACTGTGCAACACCCCTGCCCTGGCTCTCTTCCCTGCCCCTCATGCAGGGAGAAGCTGGTGACACTCACCCAGCTCTGCCTGGCCGCCCCACAGCCCCACGCCAGGCTCACAGGACATCGTGCCCCAAATCCAGGCACTGCCCAAACATCACAACACCCCCAGCAAGGTTTTGCCAGTGTCACCAGCCGCTCCTGACCCACTGTGTCCGGGACACCACGGCACAGCTCAGCATCCCCTGTTCGGTGCCAGCAATACCCAGCGGGTCCTGCCCGGGACATGCAGCCCCATAACTCCTGCCCTGGTGCACACTCCCCTTACCTGGGCTTTTTAACAAACACATCATCATGATCCTCCACTGAGCGCAGCAGGAGAGAAAGGAGGAGACAGAGTCAGTCTGCGGCAAACGAGGC
>NW_009636726.1:0-236 GCF_000690535.1 Cariama cristata | reverse complement strand
ACGGGGGTGCTGGGGGACTCCAGTGGCTGTGGGGGCTGCCTGTGAGTGACAGAGGGCAGGTGCTCAGTTGGCACCACACATGAACCTTGTTTTGGCACTGAGAAGTGCTCCCAAAGGTGCCCTTGCACACACCGACCCCCTTGCCAGACCCCGGCACTCACCGCTGCTCCCTTGTGTCCCAGCTGGACCCATGGGCATCCCTGTGGCATCGGAAAAAACGGCGGCACAACAGTCAA
>NW_009636725.1:8043-8589 GCF_000690535.1 Cariama cristata | reverse complement strand
TCGGTCTAGTGAGGCACAGCTGGAGGCAGAGCATTTCAGGAGGCGAGGCCCATCCTCAGCTCTCCTGTTCCCAGCTACGACACCAGCTGCCTTGCTCCCCGTGCCGTGGGACCGTGGCGTGCTGCAGCCCAGGTTGCTCCCATCCCCACTCATAGGTATTTTCCCTGGTGAGGCTGGCCCCCCTGCGCCCCGAGCGGTGAGGAACCGAGGTTCGGGCTTGCTGCCTTCTCTCATCCCAGGCACGTGGGTCTTGAACACCGCTTGAGGGTAAACGGGCCATTATTTGAACTGCTTTGTTTGTCGTGGGCTGCGGTAAAAGGTTTCCCTCTTTACCTGTGCCAGGAAAGTTTCCCCTGCTAGGCAACCCCAAACGAATGGAGCGTGGCGCAGAGCTGAACGTCCTGCTTGGGTGCCAGGGCAGCAAGCCACCGGCCCCTTCCCCAGCCTGGAGCCAGATAAGCGCTTGAACAAGGCCCTTCTGTGCAGACAGGTCTGTGAAGTGGAGACAGACGTGGTCTGGTGCTCGTATTGTTTCCCAGGAGGCCG
>NW_009636725.1:4569-8014 GCF_000690535.1 Cariama cristata | reverse complement strand
CCGCAGGTAAAGCTTCGTCTGCTCCGATGGAGCCCCTCGCTCCCTCCTCTGCCATCCCCAGGCCGTCGTGCCGGTTCCCCTTCATCCTGCCCTCTGCCCCGCTATGGATTGGGTCGGGGAGGCAGCAGGATGCTCAGCAGCCCTGGCATAAAGCCCGCAGGTAAAGCTTCGTCTGCTCCGATGGAGCCCCTCGCTCCCTCCTCTGCCATCCCCAGGCCGTCGTGCCGGTTCCCCTTCATCCTGCCCTCTGCCCCGCTATGGATTGGGTCGGGGAGGCAGCAGGATGCTCAGCAGCCCTGGCATAAAGCACTTGAGGTAAAATACATCCCTCTAGTGACCCCCCCGCCTCGCATTTAAGCCACAAGGAACAGCCTTTGAGCCACAGCCTCTGTTTCCTTTCCTCCTTCTTCCTTGTTCTCCGCCTTCTGGCAATCTCTGCGCTCTGTGGTTTAATTAGAGAGCGGAGTAAAGTGCTTAGACTCCAAAATGTGCAGATTAGGGGGTTACTAATCCTCTTCCTCAACGGGTGCTCACATCCTGCCCAGTCTGTTATCGAGCTTCTGTCCCCAGAGTGGAAACTCAGCCAAACTCAAGACCTCTACCTCTCCTCTTGCTTGCTGTGCAGAGGAGGAAGGGCGAGGGGTCACAGGAGAGCCGGGGGGGAGGAGGGAAGTGAGCTGTGGGCTTCCGAAATCCTCAAGGTGGGTTTGTAGTCAGCCCTGGCTGTCTTTGCTTCTTGCACCCGGGCTGGTTTTGGTGCTCCAGGAGCAGTAAAGCAAGAGTTTGGTGTTTTGGTTTGGGTTTTTTTTAAGTGCTGTCTTCCTATTCTGACAAAAAAAAAAACAAAACAAAAAACGCCCAACCCTTTCTGTCGGAGGAAGCAACTGCTTCCCTGTATGCGTGCATGCATGTGTGTTTGTATGCTGGGGGATTCCGTTCAGGTCTTGTGCCTTCCCTGTGCCTACCCACCTCTCCACATGTCACCAGCCGTCTCTCCTGCGGTCTTATTCCCAGCGTACGCCCGAGCGAACCGTGCCGCAGCATGGCTGAGAGCGGGAGGCTGGTTGTAGCCTCATCTGTGGAGGCTGAGATCCCTTTTTAGGAGGTATGCTGTCGGTGTGAAGGGGAAGGCGGAGTATTGGCTGTTCCAGATGGAGGCACCAGCAGGGAAGAGGGAATAGGGAGGACGAGTGTGGTGGGAAGGGTAAGACTTTTCGTGGAGGTAGGAGGGAAACTTGACCCTGATGATCACAGGATGGGCTGAGCTCTTCTTATGCCTCTGTCTCACCCTTGGTGCAGGCTGGGCAATGCACAGAGGTTGCTGTGGATTGCAGAAGACATGAGCTTTTGTCCTGAGCCATTCATCTGCTGCTTGGTTGAGTTGAGGTATGCTGTTTCTTCCCTGCCTTTGTCCTTTGGTGTGCGAGTCCAGGGTTTAGCTCAGCAGCGTGAGAAGCCCCAGGGATGGGAACAGAAGGAGCAGCAGGAGGGGAGGAGTGCTGGGAATGGTCAGTAAGGAGTTTGGGTGTTGGGAGTGTTCTCCTTTCCACCACCTGGCTTTGGGAACCGCATCCCCTCTGGGATCCGCTTCCCCTCCTTTTTTTTTTTTTTTTTTGCCCCCATCAGTCGCTACCTCATTTCCAGTTTGCAAAATGCCCCACATGCTTTTTTACAGATAAGTTTGCAGTCTGTTAGCCTAGCCAGCAGCTCTTCCTCCACAGCATTGTCAGAGCCTACTTGCAATGTGTAAGCCTCTCCGTAGCTCAGGTATCACTTCAAGTCCTACAAAATGCTCAGGGCACCCTGAGTGGACGGCACTATTGCTGCTTGGGCTTTTTAGAGCCTGCCCTGAGCCATCCTGGTTTGTTATTTATAGTGCAGTTGTTCCATTCCTCTGTGAACGAGCTCTGCTTTCAGCCTTGCTTGGGCACTGAGGGCACCGGTGCCAGGAATAGCTCTGGGCAAGGAGTGGCTGCTTGAGCACAGCTCCCAGTTTGGACCAGTCCCTGGTGGAAGAGGTACCAGGCTGCATCCGTGAGCTCTGGCTCTCAGTGAGCATCAGCCTCTTCTGCGGCCCAGCTGCTTTTCACACAGGGAAGGATTGCCTTTCCTCGGCAGGAGCCCCCGCATCCGTGCCTGGCTCCCCTGTGCTGCTGAGGCATGGTGTCTGGAAGAGTTGCTCCAGTGCCAGGTACCAGCGGGACCAGTGAGGGACTGTCGTGGTTTACGTCCAGCCAGCAGCTAAGCACCACGCAGCCCCTCGCTCGCTCCTTCCCCCTCCCAGTGGGATGGGGAGGAGAATTGAAAAAACAAGTAAAACTTTTGTGGGTTGAGATAAGAGCAGTTTATAAAGTAAACTAAAATATACTACTAACAATACTACTAATAAAATAGTAATGAGAAGGAATATAACAAAAGAATAAAACCCAAGAAAAGGCAAGTGATGCACAATGCAGTTGCTCACCACCCGCTGACCGATGCCCAGCCCGTCCCTGTGCAGCGATCGGCCCCCCCATGCCAACTCCCCCAGTTTCTATACTGGCTGTGACGCTCTACGGTATGGAGCATCCCTTTGGGTGGTTGGAGTCAGCTGTCCTGGCCGTGCTCCCTCCCAGCTCCTTGTGCACCTCCTTGCTGACTGAGCATGGGAAACTGAAAAATCCTTGACTTAAGATAAATGCTACTTAGCAACAACTAAAACACCAGTGTGTTATCAACATTGTTTGAGATTTAGCGTGAGAATACACAGTACCAGCTACTAAGCAGAAAATTAACCCTATCCCAGGGCAGGGACCTTGGTGTGATGTGCTTGCAGTGTGGAGGGCAGTTTGCATGGGAAGCCCTGCTCCCAGCATGTCCTTCAAACAGTGGCTGTGACCTCTTGGTTGTGCATCCTGAACTGTGGGTGAGTGCCTTTTTGGTGGGGTACCTGCTATTCCTCTCACAGGGCCCTGCTCTCCTTCCTCCAGTTCTTGCTGGCCTCGAGGGAGCTCGACCTGAGGTCTGAAAGGAGCCGGCAGTGCAGAAAACACCATCACCCTCCTCAGCACTGCTACTTGGGCAGAGCTGCTCCGGCCCTTTGGCTCGTGATGCTTGCAGCTTGGCTGGAGAGCAGAGCTGAACAAATAATTAATTGCTTGATTTAGTGCCCAAAATGAAAAGCTGGAGGAGAAAAAAAAAAACAACACCACCGCCGAGTTTGAGAGACCCTTTATGTTTTCTTTAAAATGTAACGCAGCTTGATTTCAAACGAAACAATACAAAACGAGACTTTTTTGCTTGGAAAACAAAGCATTTTGTTCTCGTCCAAAACTTGTCGTGAAGTAGCAAATAGGTCTGAGCCGTCTGGAAACTGCAGTTTTCAATCAATAACTATTCAGCCGAAAACACTCACTCGGCTCTGCCGGTGACACGGCACGGCGGGCACCTGAGGGCCTGGCTGACA
>NW_009636725.1:0-4464 GCF_000690535.1 Cariama cristata | reverse complement strand
TTTTTTTTTTTTTTTTTGCTGTAATTAACCTAATTAATTTTGCATGACATGATGCAGCATGTGTAGGGGATAGGTCTGGTCAGATGTGCTGGGATATGGTCTCCCTTGTCCCACCGGGGTGCAGCTCCCGGTGCAGGTTGTTCAAGAGCATTTCAAGGGAGTAAGGGGATTTTGGGCAGGGGGGAATCTCCTGTCAATCCCTACCCGTGGGCACTGCTAGTTGGAAACTTAAGACATCAGTAGTTCACAGGGTGAAATTCTCACCCCTCTTTTTTTTTTTGTATGGGGCAGGATGCCTGCTGGGTGCTCCAGCTGTGCTGATGGCAGAGCTGGAGCTCGCAGAGGGACTGCTTTCTCGGATGGAAGTGAGAGCTCCCGGCTGCTGACCCCGCTCAGCCCTGCTGACCCCAGGCACTGCCGTCTGCCGCAATGCCCACGGCCGTGGAAGCATCAGGAAATGGCAGGGGTGAAGAGGTATCGATGCCCGGAGCGCATCCGGAGAGCGGGACACAGCGAACGTAATGGATTCAGAGCTGGCCATTAGCTACAGCACAGACGTCAGCAAAAATGCAGATATTAGAAACCTAATGCTGGCAGAGGGAAGGGAGCTGGAGATCAGCCCAAATGCTGCTCCTTTTCTGTTTCAAAAGGCAGGTGGGGTCCTCCTGCCCCTTGTAGTGCTCCTGCACACTGCCCGGGTTTGGTCCCTCCTGTGCTGGCTGGGGGGCCACGTGGAAGAGATTTGATGCAGGACTCTGTAGCTTCTGTATCAGTGACAGAGCCACTGTCCTGAGTCAGGCTTATGCTCCGTCAGGCCCAGAAAAAGGCCAGTCTGTGTCAATACTTCACCTGCCGAGTATCCTCCTGGCATCAAACAACTTGTAGTCCGGGGAAGTAAAGCTGGAAGCGGAGTGTTGAATAGGTATCTCCTCTGTGAGCTTGTTGGGGGTCTCAGCAGCACATTGGCAGGGTCTGACGGGGAGAGGAGGCACTGTGGTCACCTCCAGATGCCAGGTTGGAGTGGGGCTGGTGTACCCCTCCAGGCTGTGCGGGAAACGGGCTCGCTGGGAAAACCATGACCGGCGTGGATGTGCAGGGTGCTCCCTTGCCCTGAGCCTGGCACTGTGGGCACAGGGCTGGCCGAGCGCTGGGGGAAGGTGGTCTGCTCCAGAGCCGTGCTGGAGGGCCAGACAGCCCTTGGGTGAGGGGCTTCCTGCTGGCAGGGAGTGACTTGGTCCCTGAGAGGTGGTCCTTGCTTCTAGCCCGGGGTGAGACCCAGCCAGTGGTGTTGGCATGTCTGGGTGGGTGTCCCGGGCAGCGTGACCGGTGTGCTGCAGCTCTGCTTGCACGCAAGCTTTTAGGGTCTACCCTGCTGCAGTGAGGGACAAATGCAGCACGTGCAGAGGGGTGCAAGCCAGCACCCTACTTTCTGCTGCCCTGGTGTCCCCACAGACATGGCTGGAGGCTTTTGCTAGCTGGATCCTTCCCACTTCTTCTTGGGGCTAACAGGAGTGAGAGCGCTCGGGGACCGTGTTGCTAGCTGGGTGGCCCCCTCTTGCCTTGCCTGAGAGTTGTGGCAAAATGCAGCTGCCCAACTTGGAAGCATTGCTGGATGTCTGCTAGACTTAAGGCTCCTACACAACATTTGTACGTTCTGCTGTGGCACCGGCCACCCCACGTGTGCCTTGCACAGCCCTGGGGATCTGTGCAGAATCCCGTGCCTGGTTGCGGACAGGCAGAGGGGCTGCAGTGCCGCTGCGCCGAAGCGGGCTGTGGGTCTAGCAGGGCCTTGTGATCGGGGTCCTTGCCAAGAGGAGTTGCTCCCTGACGCATTCCTGGGCTTTCAGACATGGAGAGGTAAGCAGCGAGGCGTGTTCCTGTGTCAGACCCAGCCTGAACTTGCTTGTTTCCTCTGGAAATAAGGAAACAGTCTGGTGATGAAAGTCCCTGCTTCGGCCAAGCTCGGAGCTTCAGCTCACACCCTTCAGAGACTGTTAACTCCTCTTCCCTAAGTGCTGTGCTTCTGTCAGGGAAGAGGAGATGGTTTTTCAGTGTGACCTTTGCAGAATAAAAAGCTGAACTCTTAGACCAGCAGAATTATGTGTGGTGATAATCTTACAGGCCTGAGGAGAGTTTGATGCATGAGAATGAGCTGTAACTGAGGCCGAGCTGACTGCTGTCCCAGGAAGGTCTTCGCCTTTCTGGGACTCTCTCTGCAGCTTGGTGGTGCTGGGGGCGGTGGGGAGATGGGGACACTTTCTTCTTCTACAGCTCACGCGCTGGTATCCAACTCTGTGGCTGCTGCTTGATCCCATCTCTAGAATACGGTGGCTGTTTTGCCACAGGTTGCCTTTTCCAGGGAAATGCAAAGGTGAAATTCTCACTGAAGCTTCACTTATCATGAGACTGGGAAGGGAGAAACGGCATGGTAATCTGGAGCATGGGGTTTTAATCTTGCCCTCCTGGCCGAATTCCATTCCGCCTCCGTACATTCCTGCAGCTGCCTGTGTGGTATCCGCCGGCTGGCACAGCCCCCCCGCAAGTGGCAGCGTTTCAGCCATGGGCAGGGGGACAGGGAGGTGACCCCGAATCGTAAGGCACTTTGTCAGATGGGTGCTGCAGTACGTGCTTTAAAGGTGACCTGCTGAATGAGGATACAGCCTGTCCCCTCCCATCTCTTTGTAAGAGCAAAAGAGATGGTCCCCAGTTGCCTCTCTTCAAAGCATCGTGCCTTTTCTCGGTCGCTTGTCCTGCTGCGCAGCTCTCACCGCGGCCGTCGGGCCCTTTGCCACCTCCGGCCAGCCCGGGAAGCTGCCGTGTCCTGCTCCTGCTGAGGCAGTCTGAAGAGGTCAGCTAAACTGTCGCTCCAAAAATGAGACCTAGGGGAGAAAGATTTGCAGTTCCTGTCACCTACAGCTAGGTAAGACAAAAATCGCTCCTCTCTCTGGCTGGAACAGCCAGGCCACCTCTTCACTTGTAATGCCTGGGGGGGACACAGTAAGGGGGCAGCAAGCCTGGGGCTATCCCTGTGCCCCTCGGGGCTGCTGTGCTGTGACCTGCAGTCTTGCAGTGCCTCAGCATCCCCTCTGCAGATGCACGTTAGCTCTAGGAGACACAACAGGCGAAGGCATCCACCCTGCCATGGGCTTTGCTGTCAGCTGCGGTGCTGTGGGAAAACAGGGCTGCTCCCTTCCGTGCTTCTGGGGCTGGGGGAAACGTGCTGATGCGGTGGGAAAGGTCCCACTGCCAGCTCTCCCTAAACATTAACTGCTCACCTGATAACCACTGAGCCACGGGGAGCGAAGGCCAGTCAGGCTGAGCTATGCTCCTACAAAAAGAGGGGATCTTGGAGGAGCGAGGTGCCAGCACATGGGCGGCTCTTGAGGGGGGAGCCTGGGGCAAGCAAGGTGGGTGCACGGTCCTGGGGGTGAAGGCTGGTTGTGCACGGAGGGGTGGGCGGCGGGTGGGCAGCCCTGGGCTCCTGCCCACACCTGGGAGGTTGGTGTGAGCGTGTACCCGGTCACTGTTTGTGCAGCTGCCTGGCTCCGCTGGCTTCACACTCCCTGTCCCCTGGCTATCGCCCTGTCGTCACTGCAGGCAGGGGTGTCCAGGCATGAGGTGAGACCGGGGTCCTGCCTGCCCCTTCCCCGCTGTCTGCCGTCAGCCTCTCCCAGCCAGAGAGGGGACCCGGGTGCCTCTTTCTGTCCCATTTGCCACGTCCTCGATCCCTGCCAAATGAAGCAGGAGCTGCCTTGCTCCTAGGGAGGACGTGGGGGAGGGAGGATAACCTGCTGCGAACAGCATTTCTGCCCCGCACCCTTGTGCTGGGGTCGGAAACCGGCAGTATTGGGAAACCTCTCATCTTACTGCTGGCTGCGCTTGTCTGGTGCGAGCAAGGAGACTTGAGGAGGGAGGGCGGAGAGGCCGAGTGCCGTGGCTGCAGAGCCTGGACGCCTGCGTTCGTGCAACAGCTGCTGGTACCTTGCTGTGCCCCTTCCATGGGAGCCGCTTCCAGCCTTGCTCTCCACTTGCTGTGCCTTTTAACATTTCACGGGGCTGGAGAGGCTGCGTAGCTGCCTTCCTGCTTGCCATCTCCTCCCCACCGCCATAAACCTCCTAAAATGCCTTCACCTCCCTTGTGCTCCCGACCCTGCCGGCTCCTGCCCCGGCCGGTGAGGGCCTGGCCGGGTCTCACCGCACCCGGCCTGGCACTGAGCCCTCGCTCGCGGCAGCGAGGAAGATAGGGAGGCCAGGAAAAGCGTGCGGAGAGGCGGCGGTGGTCAGCCGGAGCAGGAGGTGGTTTCCTTGCCCCCCACCCCAGGAGCGGTGCTGTTGGCAGGAGGCTGCAGGAGGTCTGGGCTTCTCCCAGGAGCGTGGGTAAGCCCTGCGTGGCCACCACCTGCGATGTTTTGTCTCCAGCACTTGTTGGATGGATACCATGGAGCAGGGACAGGACAGTCCCGG
>NW_009636724.1:31910-32171 GCF_000690535.1 Cariama cristata | reverse complement strand
TCCTCCCCGCTGGCTGCGAGCACAGTGCGTCATCCGGTGCTCGGCTAATTCGGGGGCAACTATTTTGTGCCTGCGATGGATCATGCCGCATGCTGTGCCAGGGCCCCCACGCTCCTTGGCCCAGATGCCCCCCTCCCACCTGGACCACTTACCACTGCCTCCCGTAACCAAGGAGAGAAATTAGCAGCGGGAGGAAGCAGTGCTTTCTGACGCAGGGCTCACACAGCTAATCACCCAGCACCAGGAGCTGCTCCAGGCCCC
>NW_009636724.1:25426-31893 GCF_000690535.1 Cariama cristata | reverse complement strand
CGGCCCGGTGCAGGGGGAGGGTCAGGGACCCGGGGCTGATTTGGGTCTGAGTCCCGCTGTCACGCTCCCTCCGCAGACACAATGCAGCTGCTGCTCGCTGGGCACCGTGGGGGGTTGCTTCAGGGTGGCCACATTCACCCGAGTGTGAAACTTCTCCTCAGACACCCCTGTGCCGGTGGGCTCCTTGGGGTGATGGCCACAAAGCCCAGTATGGGGATTTGTCCCAGAGGGAGGGGGACGAAGGGCCGTGCCTGGTCCGCGGTCTCCTCTCTGGGTCCTGCACAGGGGCTGGGGAGCATCTGCAGAGATGAATGCACTCAGCAAGATGGAGAGGGATGGCTGTGCTCAGCTGAACTGCATGCATGGGGGGGGGGCAAGGTGGGCGCCCACAAAGTGCTAGCTCCATGGCAGATCTGTGGGACACCCAGGCTGGATGTGCGGATGGAGTCACGTGCCCTTTTGAGAAGACGCCTCTGTGGGAGTTTGCCTTGGGGAGAGTTGTTCAAGCACAACTTTTCCTCCTCGCAGCCCCCACGCTCTGCGCTCTCGACACAGCTTGCGAGCTGTTGGTGCGGGCAGAGCCGTAGCGAGGTCAGGGGCAGTGGGAACATCTTCCCCAGGTGGGCACAGAGCAGCCCGGGGCTGTGTCCCTGGGCTTTGCGTGCAAGGCTGTGCCAGGCGCTGGAGCTCAAGGGCACACACACACACACATAGTGCCATGTTTGAATCTCATCAGCTCGCCTTGAAGCTGCGCTTGATTTTCATAAACCTTCCCAGACTCAACTTCAGTGGGATCTGGTGTTGTCCTATATGGACGGACAAGGGAAAGCAGCTTGTGAGGCTGGGTGTGCTTTGTGGGGTTATGTATCCCCATCCTCACCTCCAGGTGAGGGCAGGATCGCAGGGGAGAGAAGGGAAGGAGATGGTTTGGAGACATTCATAACTCTGGTGGGACCTCGAGAAGCATCCCTAAGGTGCACAGTGTCCCTAAGGACATGCGTGGGGGGATGCACAGCCCCCTGCTCCAACACAAAGGGGACGCAGCACGTTCTCCACTGCGTAAAATGGAGCAGGATGTGGAGGGAAGAACGGCTTTCAACAGTCAATTTCCATCGCTGAAAGCTGACAAGTTTAAAACAGCTAATGTGCCCCTCAAGATGAGGCCTTCAGAGATTTACAGCTCTCCTCGGCTGACTGCTCCCATACGGTGTGCATGTCAGCCACGGAGCCTTTTAAAGAACCAAGATAAAGCTGCAGCGAGGCCACATTGCCCACCAAATGGATGGCAGAGAGAGAAGAAAGGAAGAAGAGAGGTTGCTCTGTGTGGTTTTTTTTTCCCATCAGATGGGCTGCTGAGCTCATGTCCCCTCCTGTAGCCACAACCACAGTTACTCCAGGTCAAGGTCAAAGCAACCCTCCTGGAGCAAAGTGAAAACTAAACTGCTGCAGGAGGAGGTTTGCAAAATGCTGCAGGAGCCATTGGGTTCCCACTGGGGTGGGCTAGGGCGACTGTCACCAGGACGTGTGGGTGGCACCAGCTAGTAGGGCTCATTGTATAGGGCAAGACAGCCCCATGAGGTGAGGAAACCCTGGGGATGGGCAAGAACCAGCCGGACCCTCCACTGCAGGCTGGCAGGCTGGTGCTGGAGAGGGTGAGAAGGTGGGAAGCAGGCTCCTGGATGGGATCAAGTGAGAGAACTGGGTCTCAGCAGGACTCCAGCTGGAGTCAGCATCCCCTGGAGGGCTCACACAAAATTTAGGAGCTGCTGCTAAGCTCCTCAGTGCTTCTGCCTATCTCCTTTCTGTGCCATGTCAGGGCCAGGCTGGGGTGTCAGGGACTCCCCAGGTCAGCTGGATTCTTGATTCGACCTCTCTGTTTCTCCGAGTCCTCTGCTCCAGCCAGGAGCATTTTGTACTTGAGCATATCCATGACCACCATGGAGATTTGTGGCATGCACTGGGGTGTAAGCTGGCCAGGACCATGGCTAGGGGACCTTGGGTGCATGGGGCATCATGGAACCTGCCTGCCCAGCCCCAGCATATCTGTGTTGTCTGCAGCATAGGAGCTGTGTCTGCCATCACCCTCTGCTCCTGCTCTGCCTGGTGGAGACATTATCAGTGGATGCCAGGAGGCCATTCACCTTCCTCAAGGTCACCAGAAGAGATGGACTGAATGCACCATGTCCTGAGAGCACCTCTGCCTCTCTGCCGGAGCCAAGGCACCGGCTGGGATGGAGGTATTTGCAGAGGATGGCAATGGTCCCCATTTCCAGGACTGTGCAGGCTACTGGTCTGGGACACCCACGACTACTGGACTAACAGTGTTCACATCGGTCCCCCTCCTCTCCCTAGCCCAGCTCAGGATCTTCTGTGTAGAGCAAAGCCATATCAGCAGGCTGCTACTGCATCTGAAGAAGGTGAAGTTGGAAACAGGCAGGGCCAGGGATCCTCACTCCTAGGCAGGCCAACAAACCTGGACCATACCATCCAGGAAGACCTTTTGTGCCTCCATTTGCCACTCTGTCAGCCAGAACGTCGGTCCCACTGAGTTCCACCATGCCAGCAGCCCAGGGGCGAGCTGCCCTGGAGGATGGGGAAGCTGACAGGCTTGCCTTTGCATGATGCCCAGGAGAACATGAGTTCCCTGCAGACACCTCTTAGCTGTGGGTACCCAGGAGAGCTGCTGGGGCTGGAGGTTTGGGTAAGGAGGCCTTCTCAGAGCCTGAGGATAATTTTTCTGTATTCCTAACTCCTCAGAAGCACAGCTCACTTCCCTTCCTCAGCTGGACTGCAGACAAAGGTCTGGCGTGACCTGCTTCTGTCGGGGGCTGGAGAAAGCTCTCCAGGCTGGTTTTGGGCTCAGTGGTGGCAGCAGGGGCTGCTAGCCATGACACTTGGGTACCAGAGTGGCAGAGCAGCCCTGGCTCCCCTGGGGTGGGAGAAGCCAGCCAGGTTGGGGGAAGCACCGCCCTGCGATGCTCGTCTGCTGCCTTGTCCCACCGAGGAGAAACAAGGCAGGACAGAATAGTCACCTGTGGGATGTTCAGCTATGGGATGTCCGGAGATGCTCTCCATTGTTTCTGCCTGTCCCACTGCCTGGTTTTACCACCCCAGAGGCCAGGAGACCCCAACTCCTCTGTCCAGGTCAGACTGGGAGGGACTTTCCATCCCAGCACCTAACTGGTGCTGTTCCTGGCAGTGGGGCTGGGATTTGAGGGCTGGTGGCAGCATCCTGCACCCTTGGTGCTGTGCTGCTGCCTGACCCCGATGCAGCAGGAGCTGGAGAAGCAGCCTGCACCCCAGCACCAGTGCATGGCACATCTCTGACTCCTGCGGTTCCTGGTGCAGAGGAGCAGGATGGGGTGAACCCAGCAGGAGAGGGCAGAGCCATCAGGTCCCCTCTGCTCCTCTCCATCACAGCACTGACCATGGCGGCAGGTGCACATGGGCCCTGAACAGCACCCACGGCAGTCACCAGCCCCAGCACTGGGGAGGGGGATACATCATTACTGTCCTGAGCCAGCTGTTTCAGCATGTCTCCTCTGAAATCCCTGCCCTCCTGGGAGCAAAGAGCCCCACGCCCACTGGGGAGAGAGCTGCTCTCTGGTCCTCGCTAGTTCCTGCGCTTGGTGTTGGCAGCAGACTCTGCACAGTGCTGGGGATGGGTCTGCCTGTGCTGTGCAATGGATCACCCCAGGAGAGGGGCTTGGGGCACACATCTCACCCCCAGTTGGTCCAGGGAGAGGTCGCATGGCTCTGCTCGTGGCACTGCCCGAGATTCACGGTGGTACTCACTCTTCTCATGAGGTGCCCAGCCACGGCCGGGCTTCGGGGGCGGTGGGGGAGAAGCATCCCCTTATCTCTTTTCTCTTTGTGCAAACACACGAGCCCTCTTGGAGCCGCTGTATGATGCCGCCAGCCGGAAAGCCGCAAAGGCGGGGAGGTTGCCCAGCTTCTGTCTCCTTCCCAGCAGGTGTGGCTGGCCCTGCCAGGCAGATGGCTCAGCGCCTGGCAAAGACAAGCACCGGTGCCAGGAGCAGCTGGCTCCATCCGTACCCGGGCCAAGAGCAGAGATGCTGAGCAGCATGGGGAGCTCACGGCAGGCAAATGAGGCAGTGACCTCCCCTGCCAGGCTCAGGTTGTGCTGGGCACCTCTGGGCTCTTGCACATACGTGGGGTGTGCTGCCAGCTCCTGCCTCTGCCTATGGGAACCCTGCAGCGGGGCCTCCGGGAGGGCGTTGGCAGGGACCAGCGGTGCCCCAGAGGAGACAGGCATCTCTTGGGGACAGCTGCAAAGCCTAGCTCTGATGCAGGAACCTCCAGGGCACATTTGCTCCAGTAAGGCTTGGATGCCAGTCACGCAGAGGGGCCTCTCCCTGCACTCTGGAGCAGCTGGGGCAAAGAGATGAAGAACCACAGGGTGGACCCTGCTCTGAGCCATCAATTCCCATCCCAGCCTTGCTCCTTGCTGCCTGGCCTAATGAACTGCTGGGTGATCAACAGACCAATTGGAAGCCCTGTCAGAACCAGGCCAGGCGCTACCTTGTTATTTCTAATCAGCAAAGCGGGGGAAACCGACCTTTTTCATCCACTGGCAGCCACTGTGTGCTGTTGTGCGGCTCCTAGCACAGCAGGGCAGGGCTGAACCAACCCTCAAAAATTGGAAGGGAGACAAGAAGATGGGGCACATCACCCCAGGCTGTGGGGAGGGGAGGCTGTTACTGTAATGGGAAAGGGGAGCAGCAGGTGGGTTTTTTTCCCGTGCAAAGGTTGTAGCATGCAGACCATGCTGACAGCAGCGGGAGGCACTGCAAAAGCTCTTGTGCTGTGGTGGCCAGCCATGTTCACAAGGGGTAAGCCCAGCAGCCTCACCCCACACGGTACAGTCTCATTTTCTGTGTGGTTATTAATACCTTTATTTGCCTGGCTCTGAGTGGAGGCAGAGAGCAAAAGCAAATGAACAGTACCAGGACTGGTGGCCTGGGAGCTTAGTCCAACCATCTCTTCAGTCTGACATTAAGGGCTAGGTGAGCTGCTTCTGGGGACCTGGCTTCTTAAGGGGTGGAGGGTAGATGGAGGGGGTCTGGTCCATGAGAACAAAGTCTCTGGGCAGGCTGCTCCCAATGTGCAGGCTCCTCCATCCTCATCTTGCAACCAGTGCTGGAAGTGGAAGTTTTGATGTCATGCACGGAGCTGTTTGCTTGGTATTTCCTGCCCCCAAGAACAGGAAGCAGCAGCAAAGCCCAGGAGGGAGCCGCTCTTGGGAGATTTCCAGCCTGACACATTTTGATCTCTACCTATGAGAAAGGGGGAAAACTCCATGCTCTTTCCCTCGTCCCCATGCCCAGTGCTGGGAGCTATCGGGCCAGATTCAGGCTGACTTGGGCCTGGGGAGGTAGATTGCACAGAAATGTGGCAGTTTGTATGATTTTCCATCTCACTCTCCCTTTACCACTCTGACCTGGACCTTATTTGCTCAGGCTCTAGGACAAGCACAGAGATGCTGGCTAATAAGCTGCAGTGTGAGAAACAGCTAGCAGTGACGGATGTTCTCCAGGCACCATCCTCTTGGCCCCATTAGCTGCAGATCCAGTCCTGCCCCCTAACAACCCTACCCTGCCAGGTCTGGAGCAGCATCTCATCACCACTCCCAGAGCCCACTCCTGCTTTCAAGGTCTGGGTCCATGCTGGGAACCATCAGCCCTAGGCAGAAGGCTCCCTCAGCCTACCAAGGCTTGGGTGCAAAACCTGAGGTTGTCCCGTGCCCTGGTGCACATCCTTGTCTCCTCCGTGTTGCCTGGATCACCAGAGTCCCTGCTGCAGGACCGTGTTCCCCTCCTCAGTGCTGATGGTCATGATGGGACAAGGCCAGGAGATGGGCAGGTTGGGCTTGTGCCTGGTGACAGGCAAAGGCTCTGTCATGATAGGAGTTACTCCCCATCAGGACTGCCAGCGTCTGTTACTGGCAGACCATGGCAGCAGTCTCCGAGGAACGTGAACAGCACATTATTAACAATCTTTTAAAGAGCTGCCAGTGTGTCCCGGGTCCCTGTTTATTTCTGCATATGGCTTGTCCACCATTGAATGTCATCTCAGCTTAAGGTGGTCTATTACTTACCCCAATCAAACTCCGGCAGTAGGTGATTTCTCCTCTGGGCAAGGGTAAAGTCCCACAGAAGGAGGGGTTTATTCTCCTTTTAAATCATCCCTGCTTTTGTTTTCCTTCTCCTGAGGGATACGTTTGTGCAGAGTGGATATTGGATCAATGGTGTCCAAGCTGGAACATGTTGGTCTCTGGATCTGCTCCCAAATGACTATGTGCATGGTTGCTAGGGCTGTTTCTGTGTCTATGCCCTGAGCACAGCCCGCAATGGAGAAATCTGGGATGTGTTGGCTGCAACTGACATGGCTGGGAAGCGGGGATATGCCCAGAGAGAGGTGCCATGTCAGGACTCGAGTGGCTGGCA
>NW_009636724.1:15649-25395 GCF_000690535.1 Cariama cristata | reverse complement strand
GGGGGGAGGTGAAAGCTGCCATTCGTAGCTTTGCACCAGGTCCACTCTGGTGGCTGCAGTCCATCTGCAAGGGCACTCCAGACACTGGCCTGAAAGATGGTGAGCTCACCGTGCAAAAAGCAGTTATTCCATTTTATGGTTCAGAAGCACCAGGTGGGACCCAGACCAAGAGGTCAGGGGCTCCTGGCCTTTTTCGCTGTCCATGGAACAAAGCAGCACAGAGCCACCCACCCTGCTAGCCTGAGTAAGAGCAGGTTGCAGGGGACGCATCTTGGCCAGATCTTCCCTGACCGGCTCCCGTAGGGACATGGTCTGTTTTGAAGGTGCTGGAGTCCCCCACCCCAGAGGTGCTCAGGTTCCGCTGAACAGGCAGTGGACCAGCCACGACAAGGCCATCTCTTTTGGGAGACATGAGCCAGCTGCTCTTTGGGGCCATTCAGCTGCCTGGTACTGTGCTGTGTCTGGGCACAGACAGCCGGGTAATACGTGACAGACTGGGGCTGCGATGTTGGGGGAGCCAGCACCTGGAACACCTCTTTCAAGAATGCCCGCTTGGATTTTCACAGGACCCTGGGAGACCCTGAATCCTTCCACTTCTGCTGCTCACCTGGGCTCTCTGCCAGTGACTTTTCTTGCTCCCCTGGCATTGCTGCAGCAGCCAACGGCACAACCAGCTGAGAACAGCAGAGTGTCCAGCTCTGGGTCCTTTTGGAAAAACATGTCCTAGATGAAGGAAAGACCAACACCAAAAGCAATAAAGAGTCACTGCTGTCATTGCCGAGACACTGATTGCACTGTGCTGGCACAGGCAGCATTTGTACAGCGCCTGGCACAACACCCAGGCACGGTGGCAATGGAGACAGCAGCACACAATAACACTGATCAAACCATGGGAAGGGGGTTTCATGATTGAGCCTGATTTTCTCTGGAAGCAGCAGATCTGGGTCTGGATTCCAGGCACCTGCAAAAGGCGGGACCTCTGTCTGTGTAAGCGGTGGCAGGCATTGGGGTCACCCTCGGCGGAGTGCCTGCAGGGGGTTTGCTGCAGGGCAGTGCCAGCCCCTCCAGGAGTGAGCACGGGGTGAGGACCTGCTGCGACGAGCAGCCAGAGCCTCTCTGGCCATGCTCGCTTTTCCATAAGCAGTCGCCTGGGCAACTGTGAGCGTGGAGCCAGACAAGCCATCAGGATCAGGAGCCATTGTGCTCATTCAGGGAATAATTCCCAGCCCTTTCCCCTGGTCAGGGGGTTCCGCAGGTCACCCCACTTTGCCAGCCCAGAGATGGGAAGCAAATGGCCCTGCCTGGGGCTCCCTGGCAGGCTGGGGGTGGGTTATCTCAAATGCCCGCTTCCTCCTGGTGGCATGGGACAATGGGTGATGGAGACCACAAGCCCCCCGGCAAGGAAAAGCTGCCGAATGCATATGAATTGAGACCGAAGCCAGTGGTCCAAACCAGCACCAAGCACAGGGATGAACCCAATTCCCAAACCCTTACATTTCACCCTATGTAGAGAGAAGACAAGGTTTCCCTTTGCGTTATTACTTGTAGTAAGGATACACGTGCATGTGCATGCCCAGAGCAGCAAATGCTGCTGCTGCTGAGGGAAGGGACTCCCCATCTAGCTGCATTTCTGCTTCTCCGCAGTGAGACCATCTCTTTGCTGTTGTTGCTGCCTGTTTGGCACCTGCTTGCTCTGGACAAGCCTGCTGCTTTGCTAATGAGCTACAGCGTCTTGCTCAGGGTCTTGCTCACCATCGGAGTGCAGGGACTCTCCAGGCTCATGTGCTTAGCTCAACCCCACGGTTTAAATCCCTGCCAAGAGAAATGGAAGTATCTGGTGCAGCCAGGCCTGGAAAAAACAGCAAGGACAGTCTCTGATTAACCCTTCCCTCACCTGCCTGCGCTGCTCCCCTCTCGTCCCTTCCCATGCGCAGGCAACCAACAGACTTCACACCCCTCCTTCCCACACCCCAGTTCATGTGCGTTTCTCTACCTCTGGGGAAAAAGCAGTTTTTCTCGTGAGATTGCCCAGAATACCCAAGGACCAAGTATTCCCACGGCACTTGAATGCGTGCCCCCTTTGACCGCAGGAGGGCAAAGGGCAGAGATCTGGGAAAAGAAAATCATTTAAAAAAAAAAAAAAAAAAAAAGAGAAGACACAGAGAGGAAAAAAAAAATAAAGCAATTCAGGCAGGAGCTTCCCTCAACCTCTATAAAATACAGTTCACGTTTCCTGCGAGCCTGGGGCGCAGATCACATTCAACGTGAGATGCTTCACCCAGCCCCGGTGTAAATTCTGGAGCCTCGCATTTGCATGGCGTGATGGGAAAAAGCTTAAGAGGGGCCCGGGGAGCTGCAGAGGAGGCGGCTGTGCTATCTGGCTACCGCAGGGGCTGTCGATGCACAGACATTTCCAAGGCTATTTGTGAAGGTGAAATGGTCTGTAAAGATTCCAGGACACCATGTGGCAGGACGGTTAGCAGGGCTTCTCCTTCGGTGTTTGCACAGAACTGCCGGGCTGGAGAGAGGCTGTGTGCACAGAATGCCTCGCGGTGATTAGAGCATCTGCAAATTTCAGCTTAATACGTGGCATAATGAGACACAGAATATTATTAGCCTGCAGCCATCCCCCCGCCCCAGCGGCGATCTCTGCAGCTTAAGCTGGTTTCACCTTCTCAGCGCTGTGTTGCTAAAGCCCCGGTGAGAGATGCTTGTCCCGCTATCAGGGCAGGCAGCCTGCAGGCAGCTCTGTGGCCACGCAGGACTGAGCTCCCATAGCAGGCAGAGTGGTTTTGCCCTTTGGCTTATATGAAATAAGGTTTTGTCATCCTACCCGCTGGCTGTCTCCACCAGCCCCTACCCTGCTGGCCCTTCCTGCAGCACCCCCAGACACAGCCTGCCCACGCCAGCAGCCATGGGGATTGCTCGCGGAGAATAACTTCCAACTTTGCATCCCAAAGCCATATTGCCCATGGCTTGCCTCCCCAGGTCATGAGGACCAATCCTGTGTGTGCTACCTACCAGGGCAGGAGGTGCTGGGAGGGCTCAGGCAGTGTGGAGCCTGTACAATGAGCCATGGCAGCGCTGGGAACTGAAAGCACGGCTGTGTTTTGCACAGAGTAACACAAGCGTGGGGCGGCTCTTTGTGAAGAGGAGTATGTCGGGGTGCTGTACCCGCTGGCAGTGTCCAGCCATGTGTGCACAGGCCTGTGCCAGCTCCAAGTTCCCCTCTCCTGCAGTCTCTGCTCCTCCATCCCACCACCCAGCAGGATCCTGCAGCCCCAGCTCACGCAAGTCCTGTTGCACTGCTACTTGCCTTCTGTTTTCAGGCAGACAGGAATGTCCCAAAGCATTGGTCCTTTGGAGATGGAAAGAGCTGCTGGGTGGTGGCAGGAGGTGGTTCTGTCTGGTGTAGTAGGGTTGGCATGAGGAGGCTAGTGGGTTCCTAGGCTTGGTGTGAAGCTCTGGGAAATCCCTAGTGCAAGTCTGGGTTCAGCCAGGAGCAGCCAAGCAGCCCAGTGACTGACCAGGGTCTTGGGGCACCACTGGCCCTGGCCCAGGGTGAAGGTGAGGAGCGTGGGACCATGGCTCCCACAGGGTGGCCGCGGGAGGCCCCACAGGGAGCAATGGGTGGACAGCCCATGGACCTGGGAATGTGTGCATCTGTTGACAGGTACAAGCGTGTGTGTGTTCCTATGTATAAAGGTACACTTGGGCATGTGTGCAGGTGTGTAAATGTGTGAACATGTGTGAAAGTGTGTGGGACAAAGGCTGTGTGTCCATGTGTAAGGTATATGCAAATACGCACGTACCCTGGGATATACACAGTGTGTGTGTGTGTGCATGTACACACAGCCTGTGTGCAGGGACAGCTTGTGTATGCGTACATGCAGGTTCCAGGCCGGTACCTGAGCAGACACAGGGTGTGCGTGGGTGCGAGGTGTGTGCCGAGGCTGTCTTAGCACGTGCACACAGACTCCTCGGTAGCTGTTTGACCCCTGCTCCATGGACTCGCTGGCACGGTGTTTCCAGAGACGTAAGTGAGGCATGGCACGGGCTGGATGTCACGGTCCCTGGAGCCGCTGCCTTCTGCCTAGCAGAGACAGCACAGGACAGCACTGGCTCCACCGGCTTGGGGCCGATCTCTCGCCGAGGCACAGGCGGGTGAGCAGCTTCCCCCATGCAGCCTCTCCCTCCATCTTGTGCTGACCCATGCGTTTGCGTGACCTTGTCGCTGCCGCGGAGCGGAACCTTCCTTTGTTTTGCCTGGGGTATTTTTCAGCGAGGTCAGCTCCCCTGCCTGGTTCAAAGCTGGCATTTGCTGCCAAAGGTATGACAGTGACATCTGCAGCCAGGGGCTCCCCCCCAGAGATGCTTGGAGCTGCCTGAATCACTGTCCCTCATGCTCATCATTTACCGTGCTATTGATATATTTTTAAAAAGCAAAAGCAAAGTCCAGAGAAGGTATCACCAAAGCAAAAGCTGTTATGAATGCTGTTAAACCAACACTAACTGCCGCTGATGTTAATCTGTACCAAGGTCAAATTCACAAATCGGCAGGTTAGTTTCAGTTCCAGCCTGAAATTAGATCATCAATTAATTAAATCATCACTTTGATACAGAAAGAAAACTGGAGTGGACCCAGTCCTCATAAATCCTGCAGAAGGGTCTGAGAAGGTGGCTCTGCATTTTATTGGGAAGAATTTGACCAAAGCAATTCAGATCCATAGCATGGAGACAGCGAAATGTTTAATAATGAAAACAACTTCATGGAGCCAGCTAAATGCCTTAATACGGAGAACAACTTATCACCCACTGCCTAAGCCATAACCGCCAAGCTGATTTGGACTCTGCCATCTCAGACGTGTTCCCCTGTCCCCAGCAGACGTTACAGTGCAGTGTTTGATGCTTCCCATATACCAGAATTGACTGATGACTATTTCAAGTTTCTCAGGACTTTGAAACCCAAAACCCACTTTAATTTTATGAGTAATTTTATGGGACAATCTTTAGGGCTGTGAAAACTGGACACTTTTCCTTCAGGTGCCTTGACCTTATGGCTGCCTGTCTACCCACGCAGGAGCCCCGCTACACTTTCATCTGATCATCCTCGAATTCAGAGCTATAAAAAGGGTGGGATGTCTCCCAGCTAATAAAAAATAGGAAAAAAGGGAGAAGCAAAGCTAAAGATAAAGGTGTCGCGAGTCCTCCCCTCCCGCAGTCTTTGGAACGTCACAGAGTGGGGGTTGGCGTCTGAATCAGCAACCAGATGGTGAAGTCCTTCAGGCACGGCGCTGCTCACTGCTGGCCGCCCGCCGTGCCCGGGAGGGCGGATGGAGCCTGAAGCCTACTGCTTGCTGAGACCCAGGGCCAGTGGCCTCAGACAGCCTGCCTGGTCGCTTCAATTTGGGATGGGGTGCAGAGCTTGCAGGATGGGTGGAGCAGGGCTCTTGGGTCAGGGGAGGCAGCTTGGCAGGGTCTCGATCACCCTGAGCTACGTGTTGGCTAAAGGAAGTCCTGGTTCCTGGCACAAGCAGCTCCTGAACTCCTAAGCTCCAGCTCTGCTGGAGTTCCTGGGACTCCCTCCCATGCAGTTAAGTGTGTGTGCACATGTGCATGGGTGAGTGCATCTCCATGTGTCTATGTGGAGAGGACGCTGAACTAGGAGAAAATGCAGATATACTGCAAATGGAAGTAGGACAGATCTTGACTACAGCCACAAGGGAGGATTAATCTGTTCTTCATCTTACTAGACCCAGCGTCCACACATTAACGTCACTAAATTCAGTGCCAGGAGCAGGGGATGCAGGGCAGCATTACAGGCTGGGGACTTGTGCCCCTCTGGCAGGAATCACGACCTGGCACAGACACTTCTTGGGTCTCACTTGCTCCCAGACAATCAGATCCAGCACCATTTCACCAGCTCAAGCATCTAGAAGCAAGTACACCCCTATCTCTTAGCCTTGCATCCCTCAGTACATCTCAGTCTTTGCTCATCCTTTTCAGTTGACCCTGGCATTACATCTACTGACAACTAGCATCTACTGACAACTTTTCCTCCATCTGCTCGAGAAGGAACCTAAAAACGCAAATGCTTCCTTCCCCCAAAACCTTCTCTCCATGAAAGGGCCCAGTAACGTCTCTGACAACAAACAGCAACGTGTCATTTGTTTTTATTACTCTAGGAGGGCAAGCTGCTGTGCGTGACCAAGGAAACCGAGAGCTGGCTGCCCTTGTGAACTTGCTGAGCGTCTGATGGAGAACGGGAGGAGAAGAGAGCTGGGGGAGTAGGAAAGACATTACTTCTCTCCTGCTTATTGGCCAAGGCGAGATTGATTGACTGTACTTGCGACAGCATAGCATGCGTCGAGGTAGGCACAAAATTGTGGTTAGCACTAGAAAACCACCAGCTGTGTGGATGAACTTAATGTGAGAAAAGACACGTGGGGTAGATGCAGATTTCACATTGAGCTGGGGAGCGGTGCGGCTCCCTGGGGTAGGGAGGGCAATGGTGATGAGTCCGACACGGAGCACAGAGGCATGTGATGATACTGGTTGGTCACTTGATAGAGCCGGGTTGGACTCATCCTGTCTACGTTTTGATGTCTCCAGTGTTTATAGCCACTGTTAGACAGAAAAGGACACTTCTAGGATGTAATTCACCTCCTCAAATCAGCCACAAGATGTGCCCAGAGGTTTACTTCACAGGTGGTGGCTTCCCCCCTTGCCAGTTGAAGCCCTGCCTGGCAGATGAGATACTCCCGGGGAGTTCTCCTTCTGGCAAAGGGCAGGCTTAGGAAAAGACTTGAAGAACAGGGGGTGGCTGGGGGCGCATTCAGGCTGGTGATGGGAAACGAGAAAACACCATGATACTGGCCTGAAGCCTAAGCAAGTGGCTGGAGGTGGCCACCATCATACGGTGCCATGCACATACCAGCTGGAGGGATGGCAAAGGAAGAATCAAGGTAAGGGCTTGTGAAGAGAAGAGCAGTTGGAGATGTTTTATCAGGACAGGGCTTTGGTGACATAAAGTTGGTTTGATACGAACAGGTCAGTTTTGCATGATGGTAATGGCTCCAGTACTATTTCCCACTGACAGATACTCAAACCAGAATCACTTCCATAAAGGACATGGAAATTATTATTTGGACAATTTTTTGTTTAGAAAGCCTCAAAAATCTGCCTCGCAATTCACCTCATTTTGATGCTCTCAGTCTTCAGTTTCCCAAAACAGAAGGGAAAAAAATTCAGTTTCAGGGAGAATGTTGATACGGCAGCATTTCCCTGCTGCTGACCTCCACCATTTGAATTTTGCCACATCGAGAATAAGTGCATAGCAAGGCAGTGGCAGAGGAAAAAGCTGAGATATTAAGGAGGCCAAGGGCATCTGGGTGGTCAGAGGCTGGTCTGAGAGCTCCCTGCTGGGGCAAGGAGTGGTGTGAGCAGGGCCAGGGACTCGCGCGGAGCGGCCGGTCCCTCTGCCTGCCTGCACGCCGCTCGCCCCGCAGCTTCCTCTGGCAACGCCTTATGGAGGCTATTTTTATGCTGTGTGAAAAAGCGTGTCTTTCTGCAAGCGGAGGAAAGGCGGCATGGAGAGGGAAAGTGAATTAGTGAAGGTCACAGGCATAATGTTGGTCTGCGTGCCGCTGAGGCAGAGCGTGAAGAGCTAAAGCGGATGGCATGGGGGTCTGGGCAGAAGGCTGGTCTGGAGTAGAAAATGGTCGTGGAGCAGCTCCGTGTTCCACCTCTACCTTCCTGGGGAACATCCAGCCACTGTGGCCCTGCCAGCATGGGGGAGAGAGCTGGCAGCATGCACCTACTTCTGCACTGCTCGCTCGCTGCTGCCGCTGACTGTTTATAGAGCATCAGCCGCTATACGGACTGTAACTGGGTTTTTACATACAGCATAAAAAGTAACGATCACTCTCTCCCGCTAAATCACACGCAGTCAAATCGTAATATGGAGTCGCTCCTGTCTGCAGCGGCAAAAGGTTTGTACCTGGGAGAGCCCAAATAGCTCCTGAAGGTGCAAAACAGTGGTTTTTTCCCCACTCAAATCCACCAGGGGAGCAGTGCCCAGCGCCACGCCCCCAGGATCTGACCAAAAACCGCTGGTGTTTCTGCATCATTCCTTTCCCCACGTTTTCCCCTCTTCTTTTAAGGCAATGGCTTTCCTGAGAACAGCAGAAGATGCCCTGCCTGCACATCACTGCTTGCCAACGGGAATTTGGGATCTGGACCACGCTTGGGTTTTCCTCACGTGGGTGAGCTGAGTGAAAAGTTGGCCAGGGTGCTCCTCCTGTTCGTGCGGGGTTTGGGAGCCGGTGATACAAACCCTGGTAAGGGGAAGAGCATCCCGCTGCCGCGAGCGGCTCCATCCCGCAGTGCATCGCCGGCAGGGTACCGCGGGGAGCCTGCGCGCTTTCGGCAGCCTCCTGCGTCGGGGGGACGCTGAAGGCAGAGTTCCCATCACTTTCCCATCTTGGAGCAGATTTATGAGCCTCCCAAAAGCTCTCCTGCAGCCCTCCAGGAAGGCTGGGGCTGGGGGCTGGAGGAGGGGGGTGCTGTTTGTGGGGAATTCTGAATCTACTTTCTTACACGGCTGCGTACCACTGTGCAACGGTAATCCCCTGAGCAGGGTGAAACGGAGGCCTAGCTACCATGACCTCCTCTGTAGGTTTCCATGGATACCATGTACTATAAATAAAAAAAGGAATTTCAAACCAGTTTTCAATCCTGCTTAGTGGGAATAGGAAACCTCTTTTGAATTTAGTTTCCTATCTCACCTTACAGGGGTTATTTTGCAGCCTGTTTGAAACAAATAATTACCCCTTCAGCCAGGAAATTACCACCAATCATACCTATTTACTTCCAAACACTCGGCTAATTAGCACATTGGGGAGAGCTGCCTATTTGCACGCTGGAGATGGGAGGCTTAGTGTCTTTATTTTGGTGGTGCTGGGAGAAAGGACGTGGGGCCAAGGGTCAGTGAGGGGCGTCAGAGCCCTCCGAAAAAAATAATAAGGAGAGAAGGAGAGCTGTAAAACTCGAAACGCCGAGATGCCGTGTGAATTAGCGTGCGAGAAGCCCCGGCAAAAAAGGGAATATTACATCTGCATCCTTTTGCAATGAATCAGAGTCATGCTGCAGATTTTGTCTGGCATACTGGGTCTCTGGAGGATAGAAAATAATTTGGTCGCAGCAGTGGGAGGTGTGTGTGCGTGGAGAAGGGAGTTGCTTTCCAACAGCCTGCTGTGGTGAGAACATGCCTGACACTTCATTCCTTTCCAGTTAATGCAGCGAGGCCGGGAGGAAACTTAACCCTCTAATTGCTGTGTACTTTAAAGTGTCTTGGGAAAGTCCTTGGAAAGGAAACCAGGCTCCCGGGCTGGTCTTGTCTTGCCCCAGCACCGCTGGCAGCCAGCTGTGGGGATTTGCCCAAATGGCTGGAGGTGGGGGCAGGGGAAATGCTAATTTGAAACAGGCGCTGGCGAGCAGGACAGGAGGACAGAGACGTTGTGTTTTTCAGACCTCTGGGCTGGCAATGGGCCTGCAAAGTCCAGTCCGTCACAATGCTGGGTCTGAGCCAGCTGGACACGTGGTGGCTTGCGGAGGGGTCTCACGGTCTGGCGTTCCCAAATGGCTCTGCAACCCAAGCTCAGCGCTGTTGGTCCCTGCTCCTGGATCACCGTCACTGAAAATCCCAAGTGCTTTCCATCCCTACACCAGTGCTATGTCCCCCCCCC
>NW_009636724.1:919-15563 GCF_000690535.1 Cariama cristata | reverse complement strand
GGGGGGGGGCAGGTGAAGGATGTGTGAGCACAGGATGGGCATGCTAATGGGGGGCTGCAGCCCCCCCATCCCTCTGTGTCTGCTTGGGGGTCTGCTCGCAAGGGGAAGGGCTTGCTTCCTGCTGCTGTCCTTTGGTGGACCTTGGCAGGCGGCTCCCAGCAGGCACAACTCTGGGCGTGAACCAGCTATCAGGTGTGCACCATCTCTTCACCTTGCTCATCCCAGTAAAGGTCTCCCAGACAGTGCAGGATCGGGACTGGCAAGCATAAACTCTCCACAGCAGGGGAGGAGGAGGAAGAGGAGGAGGAGGAGGAGGCAGCTCTGTTGGTAGCAGGGATGCACAAAGCACCCGGGGCTCAGCCAGAGCTTCGTGCACAATACGGGTAAGCTCTGCTCAAAGCTTGTCCATAATATTTAATAGCACAGGATGATCACGGGCATCTGACTTGGGGCCTGTTTGCTGCTGCCCTCCTAAAGCTCCTTATTAGCATTTCCAGGACATTGATGTTGTACTCGGATATACGGGAAGGCATTCATGAGTTACAGAGGAGCAATATATCAATGTTAGAGAAGGGCCCATTTAAGCTTAATATCAGAGGCTGGGTTTTTCTGGAGTCAGGTGTCTCATTCCCATTGAAATTCAACAGGAGTTGGAGTCTGCTCCAGGGCTTCTTTGAAAGTCCCAGACTTAATTAGTATTTATCTTAATTAGGGGGACGTTACCTGCTCTGGGAACCTCATGCTATCTGCTGCATTCATCCCCACAGCATCCTGGGAAAGGGCTTCCAGCCCTTCTTGCAGTGGGGGACGGAGGCACATGGTGGCTCATGCTGCAAGGCTGCAGCTCAGCAGGGAGCAGAAACCATCTTTTTGGGGACTGAAAGGGCCACGACATTGCCCCCCTCCCTTCCTGGGTCGTGTCCTCTTGGGAGGCCTGGGTAGACAATGCAGGAGACTGTGGGGATGTCGCTTAACCGGGTTGCAGCAGGATGATGCTGAGCTGCCTGGCTGGGCCCATGGGCGTTTTAGGGGGGACCTGGGTGGACACAGAGGCAGCTCATGTGCTCCGGAGCATCGCTGATCGTTCACCATCTTCAGGCCAGGCCACAAATCGCAGGGTGGAGGATGGGAGGGTGAGGAAAGAGGAGAAATCAGCAGTCTTTTTTTTAAAAACAAAGAGCTTAGAAACCTGATCTGGTCCGAGCCATAAACAGCCAAAAAGGACAAGCCATGAGGCTCTCTTGGCAAGAAGGATCTCACCCACACCCTCCTGCAGAGGCGGAAAGAGGCAGACGGGTCCAAACAGCTCCTCTGTCCTCTTCTCATGGGCTCCTCAAGAGCAGAGGAACCGAAATCTGAGACGCCATTGCCTGCCCTCAGATCCCACTGCTCTGCAGTGGCGGGCAGGATGGGGGTCCCCGCCATGGTACCGCTGTTTTCCCCCATGAGGGGTGAAGGGATGGGCTTTGGATTCCCAGCTGGGCTGGCAGCTTGCAGGGAAGGGGTTTGTAACATGAACGAGCAAGCTGTCCCCAGGCAGAGCGATGGAAATGTTGCGACCTCCCCCACGGTGCTCCAGTGGGTGGGATGCGAGGCCTTGGGGGCTGGCGGTGCCGGTGTGGTGCTTACCTCTGTACCTCAGGGGATGGTGCAGGGGATGCTTGGGGGATGCAGATGCGGCACAACCCGGGCATGAGGGTAGGGAGTGCTGACTTGAGGAAAGAGAGGACTAAGATCTCCTTCCCTCTCCTCCCCCAGGGAAACCTGCCTCCAGGGAGAGTTGTGGATCTGGACAGGCTGTGCTGGCAGGTATCTGCACAGGGTCAATCTTGCCTGCAGTGCTTTGGGCCAAGGGTTTTGCGGGGGAGATAGTGAAAGGCAGCAGGTGCCGGAGAATGCTCAAGGCTGGTCCACGAAGCATGCTGGGGACAGCACAGGCAGTGCTGGTGTCTGGACAGAGGAGGGAGAAGAGGGACTCCGGAAAGGCAGGAGTGGGATGAACCATCTGCAAACATCCACCAACAGTGGGACAAGAAGTGGGAAGCAGGGACGAGGAGCGGGGAGCAGGTCTGCTGGGGAGCGGAGACTGCGGGATGGCGGGAGCTGTCTGCTGCCAAGTCATGGGAACCAGCCAGGTGCGTCAACCCACAGATGACCTTGGGACATTTTCGGTGGCCTGGTGACAGGGGACTCCATCCGTGGGGCAGGGAGACGTCTCTGAACTGGACCAGACTGCCGTGGTGCTGAGCACCTCAAGCAGCCCTGCCAGTGCTGGCAGGGGGCTTGCTACCTCCCCATCCTGCTGAGCAGCGACAACCTGCCCCAGGGTCGCAAGACCTGGCTGTTGCCCACCAGCAATGGTCAGGGCTGGGTCTAAGAGGTACAGGGCAATAGCTTACCCAGGAGATGCTGTGTGAAATCCTCGACACCCTGCTGACAGCTGTCTGGGACAACGCCTGGGAGCAGGCTGAGAGCCTTCATCACTCAGCCACTCGGTGGGAGCCCTGGGAAGGGACGGGAGAGGAGGGGGAATCTCTTGCCAGACCAGAGCTGGGGCCAGGTCTTCGTCCAGTTCTCCTCCATCAATTGCGCTTCCTGAAGGAGACCAGGGATGATTTTCCGGATTTGATTGTGGACTGTAGGGCTGGAGATTGAGAAAGGGGTGAGGTGGAAAGTGGTCTTGAAGGGAACAAATGTGGCTTCGTAAGGAGGAGAAAGGAGGACTTAGTCACTGGGGGGGTGAATAATCCCAAAATGCAAAATGTTGCAGAAATTTGTTCACAAAGATGTTGAACACTTTTACTTCCCCTCTCCCTTCTGATTTTTCACTAGCACTGGGAGAAGAATAGCAGAAGTTTCATAAGAGAAGGGCAGCTCCCAGAAACTGAGGGTTCATGTTGAATGGTCTGATGAAGATTCCTGGAAATGTTAACATAGTAGAGCTGCAATTAGGAGCCGCATCCTTGCAAATAGTATCAAAAGCTGTGAGAAAAGAATTCCTTCCAGGTCCTCGTGACACAGGAATAAAACAGGTGGCACTGAATTTAATGCTACCGTTAAATAAAATTTTTATTCAGCCAAGAAAAAGGTGGTAGCTGGAAAGATGGATGACTCCATCATCTCATTCTGCTTCACGCAAAGCTACCATTACCTTGCTAGGTATTTTATGGAAGACTTGCTGGTCTCAGCCTGTAGGCTTCGAGATCATAGATAATGTGCTAATGTAAAGTTGCTTGAGCTTATGGAAGATTTTGAAGGCCTGGTTTCCATATGTTGAGACTGGCACCATATCAGAGGAACAGCTGAGTATATGGAGCAGGGAAGCTACATGCAAGTTATCCAGCAAGGAGAGAATCTGCCTGGGGCTGCAGACCTGGGTGCTGTAATGCAGAGGGTAGGCAGTGGTTCCGTCCGGTCCTTCCCCACCATGCAGACGGGCTGGTGTCTTGCTTCACAACCACATTGCATGAGATTATCCTGTTGGTGGACACTGGCCTGGGCTGCTTTGCCCAGTTTACTTGCAGGCTCTGGCGCATCTTTTGCTACAGTCCAGACAGGAGATGCAGAGCTGGGGCTGTGTGGAGGCCAAGGGGCGATGCACTGCGGTGGGAAGAAGGAACGCGGTGGGAAGAAGGAACATGGGGCTTCCTTTCCCTGTGGGTCAGTGTGTTGGATGCCATTGCAAGTGTTGGGCCTCGGAAGTGCTTCTGGGGCCACAGGACGAGGACACAATATTTAGAAAATGGAGTTTTAGCGTGGCGAGGCATTTCTACTTCAAAGGAGGTCAGCTGTTCCCTAGGGTGACCAGGAGGGAGAAGCTGATTCAACTGCTCTGAAGTGCTGCCCAGAGGAGCTGGCTGTCCTGCTTGAAAGGAAGGAGACCGACCCGATGCCATTCAGCCAGCATCTGGGAACACCTCCAGGACAGTGTTAAAGTGAATACCATTTTCTCACCGATTTCCAAGCTGCTCTGGCAAAGATCCCAGAGGCAGCAGAGATACCCAGGTCCGCAGCGAGGTCCTGCCCCACCATCCAAGATTTCATTCACCCATGTAGAGCAGAGATAATTGTCCTCCAGCTACCCTGCTTCACTGCTTCTTGCCAATGCCATATTGCATCGGAGAACCACTGCCTGCCATGCTGCAGGAGGCACTAAAGCAGAAACAGCCAGGGCAGAGCCCAAAATTTCTGGACAGAGCTTGGTGCTGTGTCTGGAAAAGTTGGAGCAATCCAGCCTCGCCTCACCTCACCTGTGATGCTGGCTCACCAGGACAGGCAAGGGGCTTGCCATCTCTGGAGCAACATATGAAGTAGTGGTGGCTGGAGGGTGCCTGGGAAGGGAGGAGTTGATCGGCAGGCAGGTGGAAAAGCTTCTGTGACAACCAGCTTTGAACTCTTGCAAACACCACAAGCCCCACCTGAACTGGTTTTCCTAGGAACTGCCATACTGCAGTGCAGCATCTTGGTACCACAACCAGCGTGACACTGCTGCTGGGGACAAGATGATGCCTTTGTCTTTCATGGCTTAATGAACAAGCTGAAGACTTTAGGTACAGCCACCAGCTTCCTTCCTTCTGGAGCAGGTCACCCCTGGTCACAAAGCCAGCTCCTCCTTCCCAAGAACAGTTTGTGGAATAAATTTTTACACCGTCCTAATGTAATTGGATAAAATGATCTGACACACTAATCCTAGCTTTTTGGAGAGGCTCTTGGGCTGGGGCTTTTGTTGTCCTTAATAACGGACCACCAAGATGTATGAGTGGAAGTAGAGATGGGATTCCCTGGGAATAACCCTCCTACATGAAACTCAGCGGCATCTGTGAAGAGGCTCATGTGCACCCAGATGATGTACATGGGAGAGCAGTTTGGAGCAAGACCATGTCCTGTTAATTTGCTCAGAACTTGTGAGGGTCACGCTCAGTGGGGTGGTCAGGCTGTGCAGAGCAAGAGGCACTGCAACCTTGCTTATGCAGCTGAGCTCAGCGCTGTATGGAGGCAGCTCAGCACCCATGTTGCAAATAACATGATGCCAGAGAGAACAGACGGACCATTGTATGGTGGTGGGGAATAAGCAGGATGGCAAGGAACTGGAGACAGGCGTGGTGAGGTGTGAGCACAAGCAGATAGTGGTGCATCTGAAAGGGAGGCAGAGCCCATCCTGAGCCTCTGCATAGTCACTCTTTGCTGAGGGCTTCTGAATTGGCTGTAACCTCCCATGAATCGGGTTATTTTGTGACAACTGAACGAGGACATCTGCTCAAGAGCCCAGCAGTGACTGAAAAGGTGAATAAAAATGAAAGGCTTCATGGAGGAGACTGTAGAGAAAGATGTAAGGAGTTTCACAAAGGCGTTAGACAGGTGGGTGGTGTCATCATGACCTTGCCTTGAGCACTGCGGGCAGGTCTGCACATCTGACCTCGCAAATGACAGTCACAGGCAAGGATCTGGAGGAAGACTGGGAAAATAGCTCCAAGACTAGCAGATCTTGGGGCTTTTATTTGCACAAGCTTGGGCCCATTTGGCTTGCAAAGTTCTAGGACTCCTAACTCCTCTTGATTGCTTCTTGGGTGACTGGAGCCCAAGGCTTGCTCCAGTGTTTGGTGAAGTCAACTGGACTTTTTCTGTTTGAATTCTCTGACTCGCAGTGACATGGGCTGGCTAAAACCTGACAAGGGATGCTCTGAATTAGAAAACTCCTGTCTCGATCAGACCGGGAAGGCGTTTCAGCTCCATGCTGTGGGTCAGCATTGTGCTGTCTATATTTCCTTAAGGCATCTGTTAACAAGCCACTGCTAAATAGTGGTAATCCTCCTGCTGCAAACCCAGGTCTGAGGGTGGTTTGCTACAACAGGATAATGTCCCTAGCTAGAGTGTGTGTTTGGAGCCTGCGCAATGGCCCACTTAAATACATGTGAGACTTGAGGGGTCTTGGCAAAGGAGCAGCCTAAATCAAATTAGGAAGACAAGGGGATGTTCCCATGGGCCACTGCCTTGGAGTGAGCCCACAGGACTTGAAACAATGAGGTTTCTTTTGCCGCAGAACAGTAGAAATAGGTAATCCAGATTAGTTGCTAAGTGCCTCCAGGAGGTAGGATTAGTAAAAAGAGGAGTCTGCAACACTCAGCTGGCAGTATCTGACTGGGAGAAAAGTATAGCCATAACGATGCCTTTGCAAGTTCCTGTCTGATCTTAGAGGGTAAATCATGGGCATGATTATGAGGAACTCTCCAAAAGCTACAGAAGCAATGTTTATGTGTATAGCAGATGTATATAAGTCTGCTGCATCATCTTGCCTCTTGCTCCAAATGTCATGATCAAAGTAGCAATCTTGCTGATTTTGCTGGTGTTTTGGCAAAAACCATTTGCCGGGTCTGTTGATGTTTTAAGTCACACATAGACAATATAAGCAATAACATTGTATTTCATATGTCAGGATTGTTTTCGCTTTAGAGAACTGGTCAGAAAAGGAAATTTTTTGTTAGAAGAGGTTTAACTTTCTGCTTATCTGGGTCCTACATCCATCAGAAATTTTGATGAACTTTCGGAGAGAAAGCATCATCTCTCCCCTGCCCTTCATGGGAGTAGATCAGTTCTGCACAAGAACAGTGGTCAGCAGCTCAGGGTACCTGTCTTGACTTCTTGGTTTGGCATGTTATCTAACCAAACCTTGTTCCTCTTCCCTCCCTGGGCTTCTTCCCCATCTGCTCATCTGACGAGCTCATCAAGGCTGGATGATGCTAGATCAAAAGAATATGACACTGTACAACACTTCGCCCCTCATCTCAGGGTGAACACAGCATCCTAATGCAGGTAACAAACCTCTCTAACACCGGGAGCAGAAGAGCTGTGTTATTTTCTCAGAAAACATAAAGCTCTGGGACATTGATCTGCTTGTACTAAGATCATTGTTGCTGTTGAAGCGATTCTACTGGAGGCAAAGTTTGTGCCTCCAGGGCCTCCAAAAACTAAAGGAGGCAGCAAAAAAATCAATGGCGGTTTGGTGGAGGAGGTTTCCTAGCCGTCTTTCACAGTGCTAGGTGGCTCTTGTCTGTTGATATGCATGTTTGAGGTGCAACGTAGCCTGGTGAGGTGTGTGGACTTTGCCTCCATGGAAAGTGATGCTGCCACCCCTGTGAGAAATATCGTCTGTGATAGGGGGTTTGGCTGGCAGTAATAGAGGACCCAAGGTGTGAGCGTCAGTTTTCCCTTCCAGGAAGGAGATGAAGATGAGAGTCTGACCCTCAATTCCTTTAGGCTGAATAGCCAAAAGGAGAAGGTGTCCCTGTAGGTCAGCAGTGTTTTGATGGGAGCTGTGTATGCATTGAGGAAACCCTTCTCCTGAGCACAAAGCAAATGGGAGAAGCTCAAAATCAGGTGTCTTTTTTTGAAGATGCAGGTGTTTGATTCATACACCTACCCAGTGCTGCATAGAGATCACATCTCTCTCCTAATGTCCCTTCCTATTGGCAGCAAGTGGTCAGGGCTTGCAAAACCCTAGACTAGCCCTGCCCCAAGGGATGAGCTGCTGCATGATCCTCTCTGATATGTGCCTGTCCCTTCCCTGGGGGCACAGCAGAGCGGTGAAGCCCCCAGAGCCTGATGGAGAACCAGAGCCTGGTTGAGTCTGTGCAAATCTGCTCTGTGTCCTTTCCAGCTGCTGTGGTTTGGGCTGGGGACCTAACCTCACCCGCCATCTCTGCCTGGGATAAAGAGAGTTTGTTTCTGCTTCAGCTCATTGCAATATCTCCTGCTGGCAGACTTTCCAATTAGGGAGCCAAGTGGGAGTCAGGAGAGACCCCAGGGTAGATTTCACACTTGCTCTTTATTTATATGTAAACCTGGATGCAGGGCTGAGCTGCTGAGCGAGTGAGAGAAGTAGTACCGAGGTGGGGGAGGGCCAGCCCAGAGAACAGAGGTCTTTGCAGCACTCATTTGAAGTGTGTGTGTGGGACAGGGCTGAGAGAGAGGGAAGGTCCGTCTTGTCTGTCCCCCCTGCTTCAGCTGCTGGGAGGATGCCTGGCTCCTGTGCTCTTCCCAGTCCCTGCTTGTGCCTCCCAGACTAGCACTTGGGCATCTCTGAACACTGGGGACAGCAAGTTCTTCCCTGGTGACAGAGGTGAGCATCCCTGTGTGCCCCAGTGCCCACCTGGACCACACACAGTGCGGAGGTGCATGGCCTGGCTCAGGTGGGTTACGGGGTCTCTCCCACTCCTGCCCTTGACTGGTATCCCAGTTGCTGCTGGTGCCCCAGAGCCAAGCGCTGAGTGTCTCTGCTGTACCCCGTCACGGATGGGGCTTCTGGCTCTACAGAGGGGCCAGCTGGAGGAAGCCCAGTCAAGGAAATGTGGGCAGAGGAGGATGTCACAGCTGGAGGGTACACACCCACAGCCATGCCACAGGGAGCAGCGGATGCCCCAGGCAGGGCTGTGACACCTTCCCTCCTGGCCTTCCTCCATCCTCTGCTCTCTTCTGTTTCCATTGGGTGGGACCTTGTCAAACCGCCAAAACCAACTATCTTCCTCTCTTTTTAAAAAAAATATTTAATAAAGGCAAACAGATGTAAAGTTAAAACCTGGAGGGAGTCATTCTTCCATGGACAAAAAGGAGCTAAGCGTTGCCTCTGTGGGCAGTCAGTGTGCGAACGCATGCCATTCAGGGGAGCGCGTCCCACAGCAAAGGTAGCTTCGCTTTGAGCAGTTCTGGTCACCAGGGCCTGTTTGCCAGGCTAACACAAGGACTGTTTTCCAGGTGCTGTTACCTTGCTTTATGGTGTGATTATGGCTGCATAAACAGTTCCACTGGCTGAGCTGCTCCCCTGCCTCCCTTCCCTCCTTCCCTTTGTTTGTGAAATGCGACTTGTCTCCAGCTAGCTTTTTGCAGGCATCTGGGCCAGATGACAACCCCAGGTGATGCTCGCAGACACCATTCATATTGCAGCATTGGTGGGCTGGTCTCTGTAATGACAAGACAGTTTTTAGTTAGTTGGTTGGGTGAGCTTAGCAAAGCATCTCTCAGATGGGAACAAGGGGGTGTAGGTTCAGTGTCTGGTTTTTAACCACTTGTTTCACATTGGGGGAGTGTTTGATACCTGGCCATGCTGCACCTCATTAGAATAGGGGTGATGGGATTTCTTAGCTTGGCAGGTGTGCTGGAAAGATAAATTCAGCAATACTTGAAGGGTATCGCAAGACTACAGCTTTACTCAGGCGACTCTGTAGGCCACAGCATTTCTCACCTGTACAACTGAACTGCAGCTACCTCTCATGAACAGTCAGAGCAGGGAGAGACACCTGAGGGCTAGCTGAGAGATCCAGAAAAAGACAAGCAGTGCAGGGAAGGTGAACAGGGATTGCTCATTCTTGCTCCCCGTTGAGAAGCAGGGGCATGAAGCAAACTCAGTAAGTCGAAGCAGATGGAAGGAAGCAATATTTCAAGCAACATGTTGTGGTGCTGTGGAACTCCTTGAGAAAGGGTATCGTAGCATTAATGTCGACACAAGATCATGGAAGAGAAACCCACTGTAAAGTATACGGTCTGCAGATGACACCTGGCCCAGGAAGACCAGCTAGGGGCTGGGTGAGTGCTGGGGGAAGCGCTATGCATTTATCTTCTTATATCCTTCCACAAGTATCAACTGCTGTTGGAGACAGGACCTAGGCAAGATGGGCTTTTGGGCTGGCAGCAGTGCCGTTCTCATGGAAGGCAAATTTCAGACCCTGAGGTACAACACAACATAGGAAGAAGTAGAAGCCCCTATGTCACCATCAACCTGGGTCCCATGGGGTGACACCCGCTCCAGGAAGGACTGTTAGTGTTCACTGCATGGGCAGGTCTGGAAGGCAAAGACGCAGGCTGCTCGTCACGCTTTCACCCAGGTCTCTGCCTTCATTTTGTGGTGTTGCAGGTCAACAGATCAAGGGAGGCCCAGGAAGAAGCTATTCAGATGAATCCCTGCCCTGTTCAGGTGAAGTGGGACAGCTTTGGGGGTGGACAACATCTCAGTGGGATGTTACCTGGAGTTGTAAGATGAGACAAATAAAGCTCCATGGTCAGTACAGGATGCACGTACATTTGGGTGCAGACCTGTCCCTTAAATACTTGTCTGTACCTAAGATGACCTCAAAGGAGTGAGCAACTATGAGCCCCTTGCTGATTTTCAGAGCCAAATGAATATCCCAGGGAGTCAGCAGGCATCCAGCAATCAAGCTGAGTCAGAGGGCACCTTTGGAGCCAAAATCCCAGGACCTGAATGGAGAGGTTCCCATCTCCTGCAGTCTGAAGTGGCCCCCAGCTGAGCCACTCTGTCCCCTCCCGAGCACTGGGAGAGTCAGCAGGCAGCCCCTTCAGCACATGGCCGGTGTATTATTTAAGGACCTCGATGCAATTAGCAAGGCACTGGAGAGCAGCCAGCATGGACTGCAGGTGTTAGTGCCTCTCCAGGGCACGGACACTGGAACAGCTGGGCTCCATCTTCCTGGCTTGCAACTCTCAAGGGCAGTCCCAAAAATAGGCTCCTGTAATCACCTTGGCCAGAGACCCTGCTGACACAAATCACCCTGGTAGAACGGCAGGAGGAAGAAAACATTGTGATTTGCACAGAGATGACAGAAGGGTGATGATCAAGACAACGTGCCTCTCTGCAAACCCCGTCTGTCTGAAGGGAGTAGACCTGGACCAGCAGGATCACGAGTGCATCACGGGTGCACTCATCCAGCTTCTAACCCCACCGGTTTGCCTTAGTCCTTCGTTGTAAGACCAACTTTTCCCCCACCGCTCCTGGCCTAATGAATCCTGTTTTGCTGCCCTGTCTTACCACCAACCAAACCTGTTTTGCCATCTAGCCCCTGGCAGAAATACCTAACTGCCAGCAGCAGGTGCTGAATGTTGCTTTACCACTGTAATTAGCTGGTTAGGCTCCTCTCCTTGTCTCTCTGATCTCTGTTTTCATTGCTCTCTGCTGCTCACGGGAAATGTGATAGGCAGTATCTAGGGTCTCATGTCAGCGGCAGTCATTGCTAGGCTGAGTACCTTAGCAACAGAGCAACGATGGGATGGGAATACTGTAGGCAGAGGTACATGAGATACCTCACTGAAAGGACACCTCAGTTCTAGCTGCTGCAGGAGTTTCTAAGAGCCTTAATGACTTTCTGGAAGTAAGGGAAGGGTGTCTGGGATGCCCTTGCAGAACTCAGTGCCTCTGTCTGTGGTAGGCAGTTCCCAAGGACCAGACTAGTAAGGTTGGCTCAGGTGAGTCTCTGCCTCCTCCACAGCCACTAAAAATGTCCCACAAGACTCTGCATCACTGTTTTTCTCTACAGCCTGACTCATCTTTGGGAGGCATCCTCCAAAATGTCACTGTGAACAAACCTGTTTGGTTTATGTCACTACCTGCCAGGGACTCAGCAGAGGGAGGAGGAATACAGGCTCTGGGGCAGTCTTCCAGGCTAGCTCTCATCCCCACTGCTCTCCCAGGGTGTCCCTGTATGCCTTCAGGAAGCCGTTTGCCTTCCCGGAGTTGCCAAGGCAAGTCCACATACCCTCCTACTTCCCTGTGCATGCCCAAAGGCTCTCCTGTGTCTTGAAGGGGTATTCTTTAGCTCTGATCAAAATCACTTGAACTTACCATGCCTGGTGGTCTGGTGGGGATGGAGGACACCTTTCTTGGTTCTTCAAGTGGGGGATTTTGAAGATCAGGGCCATGATCCAAACACTGGGGCGGGAGATAAGACGTATCATTGAAAAATGCTTTTTTCTCACAAAAGGTCAAAACTGTCACCTTCACTGTCCCCATTCACGCAGGTCCCCATAGCTACCCTTTGGATCTGGGACTCGGTGCTCTTTAGTCCCCCAGAAGCCACTAGGACATTGGGCAGATCACTGTCAGAGTGAGATACTCAGAAAGCAGGCAGCCAGTTGAGGCTGCCCGAGTCGAATCCTGAGAAAAGCAGGCAATGTTGAAGCATCCTCTTGAGCTCAGCAGACTGTGTCCACATGCAGACAGTGCTTGGCTCAGATGATCGGGGACCTCTCTCCAGGCTGGCCTTCAGATGAGGAGTGAAGGGTTGCAGCCAGGAGAGATCTCTTCCCATCTTCCCTTAGAGACATCCCCACCAGGACACCCTTTCTCTGGTCCATCATCATGCCCACTGCTACTCAGTAAATGCCTTCCAAACTCAGGATGCATCTGTTGGGGGAAGGGTTTTGGATTTTGTCCCAAAACAGGTCAGAGAAGGTCTTTTCACGGCTAGAGTCTGTGGTAAATGCGAAGTGTGTTCAATTCCTGTCTGAATACCACACAAACCAGGACAGAGGCACCCCCCAGCTCCTCTGAGGACCAAGAACGTATCTCAAGGGTATGTGGCTGCCTAGAACCATGCATTTGGCAGAGATGTGCTATACACACCGTGCTTCCAAATGATGACAAGTCTAAGGGGTCACTAGAAGAACAGCTTGGGGCTGGAGACAGTGGCAATGACATTGGAGAGAGCCTTACTCCCTCTCTGAGGAGAGACAGACTGGATCTAGATGAGGATGGGGAGGATGCTACAGGAGCACTGGGTGTGAATGCCCAAGCAGGAGTGGCTGGACACCCAGGAGGCTCAACAGCACCCTGTAGCAGCCTATGGCCCCATCCAGTGGTCCACACGCTGGCATTTAATCTTGGCTACTGGGTGGACAAAGACATTCTGTAGTGACAGCCTTGCCTTCCTCAGCCTCCTCTTAGGACATCACTTCTACCCTCAAGCCAGACCCTTCACCACAAAGAAGTTGTCCGCCCCCAGCCCAGCTCATGCACATGGAGAGGGGGGATGGCTGTGCACACAAATGTGACACAGGAGGAGCCCATGGGAAGGCTGGCCAGTGCATGGTGGTTGGAGGAGCAAGCAGGGCATGGCTGGTGAGTTGGGTGAGCCAGCCAGTCTGCTCCAAACTCTTCCCAATAACAAAGATCTCATCTGTGCTTGGAGCCCAGGCTGGTGAGCACCTGGCTGGAAGCAGGACAGCTCTGCCTGGGCCAGCACACACACTCCCAGGGCAGATCCCAGGCTGGGCTGGAGAGCCAAGAGTGGAGAGGCAGGCATGGGCTGGGTGTTCGGCACACACTGATTAGAGCATCTTTCTGCATGGCTGTGCTTTGCTGTGTCTCAGTTCAGACTCTGCCTTCATGCACTGGGCACTCACAGGGAGCAAAGTCCCTCAGATCCCGTCTCAGGGACATTAGCCTGGATGGGGACTGAACAGCCCAAGGGAGGCAGTCCCCACACGCCTGGGTCTTTGCAGCGACCCAGAAACAGTGTCTTGTGTGTGATGTTCCCCCACAAGCACTCAGCCCGCCTCTGCTGAGATTCACTGCGGGGGGACGGGGACCAGGGGGAGGAATTTACTGGGTGTGAGGAAGTGACTTGAGCTGTGGCACAAAAACTCTCTGGGTGGGTGTCATGAGCACACGCTGGGGAGTATCCCGTGGGCCTGAGCTCAGAGCTACATATGCTGCTCCTCTGCCAGCACCAAACATGGCACCTGGCATCTGCTCATCTCAGACCCCATTGGTACATAGAGGCGGTAGGTGGAAAGTCCAAGCCCACAGCACAGCCCAGAAAGGTCGTGTTTTATTCTGGCTGATCTCCCTCGCTTGCCTCATCTCCTGGAGGAAAATGAAGTGATAAACAGCCAGCAGCACAGTTTTGTTAAAAACAAATCAGGGCAAACAAACAGGGGATAATTCTCTCTCCAGTTGGTGAGGGGAATTCTGCTGAGCCGAGAGTGATGCTCTGGAGAGAGCTGTCACTCCAAGCCCCCAAGTCCTGCATGGCCAACAGACAGTGGCCAGCTTCTCGCTGGGACAGGATGGCTAGGGTCAGGGTCTTGCTTCCTGGGGAACCTAAACGCCTTTTCTCCTTCTGCAGGATTCATAATCCTGAGTTTTCCAGACTCCCAGTGATTGACCCCTGCTCCCAGCTTTGCTGAACCTATGGTCTGTGCCCACAGCATGGAGCTCTCCTCAGATGAAGAAAGCTCAGGGTCACAAAGAAAGGAATTGGAGACAACCGCCTTGTCTGTCTGAGCTCTTGCACAGAGTAGAGCAGGCAGGGAAGCAGAGGAGGGAAGCCTGGCCAAAGCAGTGATGGCTGAGGCATACCTGGGCCTTGGAGAGAAGGAAAGCAGGACAGGGAGAGCATACAGAAGGGTCCTGGGAGGTGAGGACGTGCAGAGTGACCACATGCATGTGATAGCTTGCAAAGAGGAGGGGAAAGGACAGTGCTGGGCCAGGAGGTGGTAGAAGGGTCTGGGAGCCAGTTGTTCGTATTGTTTTAATTCTTACCTTCCTCCCCTGAGTACCAGGATCTCCGAGTCTTTTACAGGGTTTTACAGTCCCAGAACCTGGCAAAATGAGGCACTGAGAAGTTAAGCGAGGCCACCAGAGAAGATGAGAAGGGATTGTGTTTCTCTTTTTTCCCCCTGAAACAAAGCAGAGCTGTCAGTTGACACTTCCCGCGCTGCCCCAGCTCCAGAGGGTTGCTGGGGCCGCTTCCAGCAGACAAGAGACGTCACGGAAGAGACAAGAGACGTGGGGTGAGGCGTGGGATTCCTGCAGCGTGGGGTCCTGTGCAAAGCGGTGCCTGGAGTCGGTGGCCTCCCACCG
>NW_009636724.1:0-897 GCF_000690535.1 Cariama cristata | reverse complement strand
CAGTTCGGCTGCCTGCTGCCTCCCGTGAAGCACGGGGCTGGGAAACTGCGAGCCCTGGCAGCCTGGAGGCATCCTGGGAACCTGCATTTTGAGACTGTCTGCTAGGCAAAGGGTTAGGAAATTGGGCAGACTGCCACCAAAAGTCTGCCTGGCTTTTGGCAAAAGTCTGCCCGAACGATACAGCTCTATGAAACATTTCAGTTTTGACAAATATGTGGGTTTGTTTTTTTTTAAAAAAATGAAAAAAACAACTCAGTTGCATTGAAAACTCGCCCGACTGGTCTGAGGATGGTTCAGCCAGCCCGTAGGAGAGCTGGGGCAGCAGGCCCATCTCCTTGTACACAGGCTGCCTATTGTTCTCCGCGCAGAGCAGGAGGATGGCTTGCGTTAAACCAGACGGCTGGACGGGACCGCCTGGGTCACTGAGGCTGGACCCCCATCCGTATGGGCAGACTTCTACTCTGTGGCTTCTTCAGATGGGTCTGGGGACCATCTACGCCTCCAGCCTGCAGGGTGGCTTCCCAAGCCCTGGAACAGAGCAAGGCAGGCAGGAAAAGGCTAAAATGTGCCTGCATGACCCAGCCCATCCTGTCCTTCCTCTCTCCAGCTCAGCACTGAGGACTGCCCCTGCCGTCCGACACCAAAGGACGCTTGAACTTTGCTTGCCGGAGACCCCATATGGTTTTTAACGGCTCTAGGCACATAACCGAGCGTGGCAGGCAAAGGGTGAGGGTAGCTGGCAAGCTGGCAATGTCTCAGTAGAAATCCCATCGCTGAGTCCCATACCCAGCTTCACAGTCACCACTGCTGTCACCTTGGCTGCACCAGGCTCCTCCAGTCCCTCTGCTGTCCTCTGCTGCTTCTCATCTGCTTGTTATTCATGGCAGGGGGCAAGAA
>NW_009636723.1:0-2885 GCF_000690535.1 Cariama cristata | reverse complement strand
CGGGGGGACACCTCGAGGGGGACATTAAGGGACATGAAGGGTACATGGAGGGGCACAGGAGTGCAGGTTGGGACCCCGCGGGGGGCACAGCACCCCTCCATCTCCCCGCGCTGCCCACCACGGCTTCCGCAGGGCATGCACTGAGCTGTGCCCGGCCTCAGCCCTCGGTGCCCCCTGGGTGCCCCAGGATGCACGGGGAGGGTGCCCGGGCCGCTTCTGCCACAGCTACTTATTTCCAGGCACATTCCCCCTACAATTAGCACATGCTCTTTAATTAATTTTCCTCTTTTATTGCTTCGCCCAAATTATCTCCACTATGGCGCCATTCAACGCACGCACGGCAGATAATGCTGCTATTTATGGCTTTTCCCATCAACCGGAACGCCAGGATGGCTGCCTCCTCCTGGGGCCACATCCCGTGCACAGTGCAGGGCACTTCCCTGGGACAGGCCGGCAGCTCGGGGATGGGGGTATCGTCCGTCCTCCCCCCCATCACCTGCCCTGTCCTCAGGCCAGCCAGCCCCTGGCTCCTTTTTGTGGGTGGCAGCTCTTCCCCAGACCCCTGAGCTGGGCAAATCCTCTTGGCCATTACTGCGGTGACACAGCCTTCGGAGTGAAAATGGAGCTGAATCAGGCAAAGCTGCTAAATTAAGTCTGTCGAGAAGAAGCTATTAAACATGGAAACCTTCTGAACACCAAGGGGAAATGGATCAAAACCCTCCAAAAGCTCCTGAAGACGCTGCCAGCAGAAAGGGGTTGGGGAGGGGAGTGTGATGAGCAAGGGCGAGCCCAAGGAAAGGGAAGGATGTCCCCAAACCGCTATGCAATGGGAACTGAGGTGCAGGGATGTGGCCAAGGGCACAGAGGCCGTCCGTGGCAGAGGAGACAGGCTTCAGCCACCAGCCAGCACCGGGACACAGGGGCCACCCCCACGGCCCCCCTCGGTGTAAGCGCCGGGGACGGCATGGCTTCAAACTGCAGCTCTGAGCTGCACAGGAATCCATCTTTCTACCTTTAATAAGCTTTCTCCCTTTAAAAGTAATCATTACCAACAAACAAATAGACCAGCCAGTGTACATAAGCATCAAATTAAGTAGCTACCTGCATTTGTTATATTTGATATAGCCTTGTTATCTGGAAATTCCTAGGTTTGGAATATGTATTGATTTCAGCGAACATATATTATTTTACTGTAAGTGCCAACAGCCATTGTAGTTAATATACAACTTTTTAATTTAAAATGCATTAGTTTAATAAAAATGCATAAAATAGAAGAGAATTGCATTAGCTTCAATAAAAAATTCAATTTCATAAATATTATCCAGTGTTAAAACGCATTGATTTCCCAGGAAAATGTATTGGTCAAAGGTAATTTACATGGGTTTGAATGGGCCCGTACCGGCGTGCATACATATGTATTAGTTTAGTCAAATGTATCTGATCGCAGAAAAAAAATATCGGTCGGAGCGAAAGATATTCATGAGGTAACCGCAACGGCGTGGACCAGGCGGCTGCACGGGCGGGCTCTGGAGCATCCTGGCCCGCCGACGCAGCCGCCCTCGGCCAGCCCTGGGGCCTGGACACCCCCAAATCGGCTCTGTCGATGTCCAGGCTCAGGGCTACCCGTGGGCACGATGCTCCTGGGCTCCCTGGGACGAAGGGAGCCCGTTATCGGCCACGGGCAGGACTTGGCTCAGGCGCAGGCACGCGTCTCGCTCAGGCAGAGCACGCGTCTCGAAAAGAGCGGGGGTTAATCAAATCCTTTTGACTCCATTTTTTATCGAGCTCAAGAGGGGCTGTCCTATTAATTAGAAAGGCTTTTTCATGTAAAACACAGGCTCTTTTGCAGATAAGAAGGGACGATGCTTGATTTTGCCATGGCACAGATACATGTGTTATTCCCTGACATCCATTCCCAGGCTGCAGCCACTTCCCAACAGCTCTTTTGTTCACTCCAGGGCTCTATAGGCATATACGTACGTACATACATACATATTTAAAGCATTCGGTTTTTCCTGGATGCCAGGAATTCCCCCAATATCCACAGCACGAGAAGGAAAAGACGTGCCTGGAGCCACCCGCATCCCTAGGCTGGACCAGGATCCTCACCAGAGGGGCAGGATCCAGCCCGTGCACACAGCGGATTACGTCTGACAGCAAGAAGTGAGCAGCGGAGCAGATGCACCGTCTTACAAATTACGGCAGAAACACAAGCAGCCATCTGCACCCCATCCCTGGCCAGGATTTCTACGCCGCGCTCGGCACAGCCGGCCCCTCGAAGCCCCCAGCCACCATCTCACCCCCAACCACAACGTGGGCAACACCAGCGAGAGACTGAGGTCTGCCCTCCTCCAGGCTGGGCAGGCAGAAACCGTGCTTTCCTCCAAAAAAAAAAATTCTGGGAAATCTCCATGGCTCCCAGGTTGCCTCCTGTGCCGCCAGCCATGCCCCGGCATGGACACAGAGCCAGGGACAGGCAGCGCCCAGGCGGTGCCGGCGGCTCCGCAGCCAACCAGTCCCGTTAAACCGCTACACATCACTTCCCTGATGCTTATGGATTTTTCCTTAATGCCACAAATTAAGGTAATTGGGCTCGGCTGGCCGATGAATCCAGCTGAACTTGGCAGGAGGAGGGAGCATCCGCGTCGAGATTGATCCCCCTCACCCCCAGCCATGCTCCGGTGCCCGGGGCTGGTCCTCACCCCAGCTCTGCCCCCTTGGCTCTTTTGCCTGCCCTTTTGCTCAGATAACCCCCCAGCCCCATCCTGAAATCCCTTCCCTCAGCTGCAGCTCCAGCCAGACGAGGAGGTCATTCCTGGATCAGGAGTTTTCTCCTCTCCAGGCATTTCCCTGCTGCCTACTTCAATCCTCCCCGCAATGCCATC
>NW_009636722.1:0-1071 GCF_000690535.1 Cariama cristata | reverse complement strand
TCCCGCCCGGGAAGGAGCCGCGTTAAGGAAGTGCGGTGGCCAGGCAGGCATCTGGGTGTGCGCACCCGGGCGTTGCATCAGCACACCCGGACACGGGGCTCCGCAGTCCCCACGCCTTGTCCCTGCACCCCGGAGCTGGCACACAGCGCCCGTAGGGCCGCGTAGGCACGGGCGGAGACGTGTCACCCTGCTGGTGTCTTCTAAGGGCAAAGAAGGGTCACCGTAATTACGTGCCATTTCCAGACTCCTGTATCCTCGCCATACTCGTTATCCACAAACATAAAGTTAAGCGACCTTCACTTTTACTATTTTTTAGCCGAAATCTTTTCTCCTCCGCTGGTACTTAATTTGAATCACTGCATGGATGCAAGGTGGGATACCCATCCGCGTTCTACCACCTCAAATAATTAAAGTGATCCTTTAAATCAAAAGCGCATTTATAAGCTCATGGAATCTGTAGTGGACCTCCTTTTCTTAGCCGTATGGCCTTTGTTCGAGGTAAACGAGGAACGTCTTTCTCCCTGCTGTTAAATCAGATGCCGTACCGGAAAGCACAATTTCAGGCTCTCCCGTTCTGCCTTTTTTAAGAATTATGTTACGTGGTAGGGTGCTACAATTTTTGCACGTCGGGCAATTGTAGAAAATCTCAGGCAGGGGAAGTTCAGGCTTTTCTTACCTTGGGAAAGTTTGGGGGTTTTTTTAACTTTAAATTAAAGACTGACTTGATAGAAAATGAAGACAAGAGGGAAGCTTTCCAGAGATAAAATGCGTGGACGTGAGCTGTTGTTTTTGAATTTATTTTTTTTTTTTTTTTTTTTTTTTTTTGCGACAAGACATTATCACATCTTGTGTAAGAACAGAAATTTTAATCAATGCAGGATGGAAGAGAGGCGTGAGATTATTCTAAGAAAAAGCAGGCAGTTGAATTTCTCCTTGGTGTAGACAGTGTACGCCCGTCAATTTCAATAATGTGATGAGTTTAAATATTTAGCTAGCGAGACGGGACACAAAATCAGCAAAACCGCGGGAATACTGCAGGAGAAAACCTCCTTCCGGGGCAGATAAAGCCCG
>NW_009636721.1:0-34216 GCF_000690535.1 Cariama cristata | reverse complement strand
ATTAAAATTATTAAAAAAAGCTATGGTAAAAGAAGTTCTGTAGTTTAAGACTTGCACAAATGCTTATCAAGCTATAATCTAATTAGTTTTATTTTCTTTGGTTCTGCCAATGTAAGATCCATCAATCCACCTGTAGTCATTGCACCTGACTGCTTCAAACCATGCCTACCTTAGTGCTGAGCCCTGCTGAGGAGGTGATCTGGTTTTGAACTCTTTCTTCTGGGGAGAGGAGAGGAAAGCTGATGGTGCTGGCAAATGAGGCTATTGCTGCCCATGGGCATATGAGTGAGGCAAAAGCACCCTACCTGTGGCTGAACCCATCCTTGGACCAAAATGGTGGCTTGGAGATGGGGTTGAACTCACTCCCCAGCTGCACTGTACACTTCCTCTTGTTGCCTTTCAGTAAGTGCTGTAGTTTTTGCAACAACAGAAAGGTGTATGAGGAATGGTGTGGGGTTTGGGCTAGAAATCTGAAGTGTGAGCCATGTGCTGTGCCGGCTAATCATGACTGCCTGGTGGTGGGTGATCTCTGCACTGCTGTGAAGCTTTTCTGCAGGCAGGGCTGTTGAATCTAGAACGTGGATTTATGCTGGAGGGTTCATAATCACGGTTCTCTCCGTCATTCAATATGGTGAAATAAAAGTCTAGCTCCAAAAGGTGCTAGCAGAGCTGAAATGAACTAATGAAGCTTTGAAATGAATGTTTGTGGAAAACTGTTTTCACTACTCACCTAACAGTTCTTCTAACCCTTGTCTCTACTGAGCACTAATCATTCAATCCTACTTGTTCATCATGTGCAGTTTGTATCCAGGAAAGCACTTTTCTTTCTACTTTTATTCACTGAATCTACTTCTCAGTAGTTTGTGGAGAACTTGTCCCTTTCAGAGGGGATAAAATTAGTATCATCCATATTAGGTAGATTAAAAGAGCAGGGTATGGCTTTGGAGACTCCTACTGCTCACTCTATATCCAAATAATGTCCAGGGATCCTGAACCTAATCCTGAATGCTCAGATGTTACTGCAGAGCTCTGGCATCCTGCCCAAGTAATTTATGTTAATATGATTTCTGGAGTTCTACCTTATTCTTTTATGTCTCTGTGTGACAGTGCTTCACCTTCATTATCTCTAAAGATCAGCACTGATCTAGATATTTCCTCCCTGTTCCCTCTGTGAAAACCAAAACAACTAAATCACTTAGCTTTTTTGCTGCCTCTTTTGTCTCCTCACTATGTTATTTTCAATTATGTGGACCTTGTAAACCCAACGACTTTTACAAGGATCTTGAGATATATTTAAGAGATTCCCTTGTATCAGTAATATATTTAAACAAAGTTCTATGATTTTATTATATATTGCCTTTTTTGTCACAACTTTTAAAGTGTTTTCATGGCCTTACCAGTATTCAGCTAAGTGACTTTATATTATATCCGTCAAGGATAGAATTCAAGCTTTATGTCTGTATATTAAGTGTTATCTCTGAACTTGAAGATATTATGCTTTTTCATTTTTGAATATTCATTAGGTAATAAATAAAAATTGATAATTACCAATTTGAAGAATCTGTATATTTCCACTGGGTCCTCTGCACATATACGTTTCAGAATGATTTCCATATGTTCATTATATCAGTTTACTGTGAGATCTGTCAGAGATTCATTGTCATTGTAGTTCATTTTATCCAAAGAATTTGTTGTGTTCTTCTACTGTTTTACTAGTTCAAAATAAAACTATGTTTTTCTATTTCCCTATCACAAGCAACAAGTACAAGTACATGGAAATACAACATACTGTATTTCAATATGGGGTGAAAGCTTAAATTCTAGCTAGTTTAAATCCAACAAGCTTTGTTTGAAATGGTGTATGTAGTATTTTTTTAAACTAAAACATATTGAATAGTTTTTCACATACGAAAAATTTTAGCCTGAGAATTTTGTAACTATAAGCCATTTTAATTTACAGCCCATGAATTTATGGTCAAGAATTTTCAATTGAATTTCATTTTCCATAGAGTAAAACCAGTATTGCTGAAATATGTTAATGTCTGTGAAAAAAAGTCTTCATTTAATCTTCTGTGAAGCCTTCAAACAATTACAGTGCAGGAGATTTCAGTTTTTATTTTCCTTAACACTCTCAAAGGAGATGTTTGTCTAAGTCACTCTCCTCTCACCTTTGGGAGAATGACAATCTGTTGTAGGCTTGTCTAACCCCTGGTACATCAATAGCAGCTCATACTACTGAGACAGCAGCAGTCGTACTTACCCAGTTTTGGTGACCCCCGAGGGGGTTTAGGAAGGCACAAATTGCCCAGCCCCTTTACATAATGAACACGCCTATGTACCTCCTCCCTATGTCTAATGGAGCTATTTGTACAGTTGTGGTTAAACAAACTACCAGTGTGTTGGAAGAGAAAATAATACACAAACTCAACACGTAACCTTTCTTGTCTCATGTCGTTGCACGTTATTTAGCTCATTGAATTACTGCACACTGCAAACCTTCCTGTCTTTCAAAGAGTTATAGCCTGGCGGAAGTCAATGTACTCTATTACAAAGGAGATATGGTGGTACCAATCTCCATCTAATTTTCTGGTATTATCGATATATTTTCATGGTAGTGGACCGCAGTTAGCAACATGTGCAAGGTCTGAATTCACTTCAAAAAAAAAAGTCCTAAAGCATAAGAGTTTCCTGAAGCAGAAGTGGTAGAATTTGGGCAATAAAATAATACCATGACTCATCTCTAATTAGGAATGCAATTTATGAAAGAAATTAATGTTTAACAATGGGGAATAGGAAGGAAGCAGCAGCTATAATTTTTTAAAATAACCTATTACTAACCATCTAGAGCAAATTGATCCATACCTTCAGCTCAGTCAAATCTTTAACAAGCTGGACAAGAGGTAAAGTAATTATCTAGAGAAATTATACTTTTTACAAAGTGTAGCCAGTGCTCTACAACACCAAAAATACCTGGTTTTTATCCAGTATGCATTTAATTTCTTCAAGCATGCTGTTACTGCCTAAAAAGTGTTTTTTCACTCATGTGACACAAAGTAATAAAAAAATAACATCCATGGCAATGTGAAATGCAAAGCAGATGTTAAAAATGTTCCTTTATTAGTATTTGTTATTAGCCAATAATTAATTATTTTTTATTAATTTACTGGTCTTGTGAGAGTGTTAAAAATTAGTCATTAATGAGAAACAAATGGCAGCCCCACAACAATGCAGCTGTTTTTTGTTAAAATAATTAAGGTTATCTGCATTCATGATCACATGATTGATACAAACTTTTGAGCAGTAATTCAGACATTGTATCTAATGGTGTTGAGTTATAGTTGGGTTTACAAGTTTTAGAGCCATACTACAGAGACAATGTAGGAAAAGGGTTGTTTTACACCAATTTCTCACAAAATGGGGAAGTGGTGATGAAGATGATTCTCCTAGTAGACCCATCCAGGTTTCAGAGAAAAACTGACCATATTTTTCCTTACAAAATTCTTTGTGCTTTCCCCTCTTCAGTGCTCTTTGTTTAATACAAAGTAAAATAATTTTGATATTTTGGCACGAAGAGAGGAAGGTTGTGTTTTTGATTTCATCTTTCTGGAAGACTCAAAAATTTCTCTTAAAAGGATATTTTCTAATTTGCTTTGAAAGTCTGTGAGGAAAACATCCACTTTGGTTTTCACTAGGGTTAGCCTCAGATAGCACACACACACTGTACTTGTATGCAAGTAAATTGTCAACATTTACTGTGCATTTGGGCAAGCATAAAATTAAACTTACCCACAGTTACTAACAGGCTAGTGTTTGCACAGATGCTGGCTTGGCTATACAGAGGGAAGCCTGAGTATGCTTAGATTTTAGGTCAGTGACTGCACAGTAGAGTTTTCAAGTGGAACTGAATTGGCAACTGTTGAATGTATAGGCTGAAGAGGCAGTACTGCATAGTATGCTTAACTGTTATTTTTAAGTTTCTGCCTGAGTCTCCCTTGGAAACAGTCGTCTGTAAGAATTTAGCTGTCAGTGTGGGAAAGGAGCAGGTGCAGAGCTCACGGCAGCCATATTGTGAGTCAATACAAATTAAGGGTCTAAGACAAGAGGAAAGAGGAAAGCAAGATGAAACTTTGAGGCAGGACATTCAGCTCAACAAAGAGCCAAATATAGGGCAGGAGGTAGTGTGACAAGGAGTTTGAAGTAAGGGAATGTCTTCAGCTGCTACTGTGAAAGAAAAGATAGGCATTCGAGGAAAAAAAAGTGCTGAAAAAATAGACAAGAAAAAGTGAAGGGTACCACAACAGTCTTCATAGACATGAATGGAAGTGATTAGCAACAGAGTGATTTTTGCTGTTAACATTGCTGAAAAGACAAGATCTCCATGAAAGTTTATTTTTGGAGGGATGGTGCTGTACTGCACATGTGATGCCCCATGTCTCTTGAAATAAATACATAAATACAGGTATATACCATATAAAATACAACTAAAATTAATGAGCTGTTTCTTCACCTGTTAGAAACCTTGGGATCTTTCTTGCTTTACCTGGAAGGTCTTAATAGACTTGAAGAATTTTATTTTCCTTTCTCTTAAAAACCAGAAGAGATAAAAACCTTCCATTATTTGAGTTTCAGGTCAATCTTTGTCTCCTTTGTCCTTGCAAGAAAATCCCTGCCAAGTTCACATGGCATTGGATGTTTGAAAGACCAAGTCATTTCAATGTATTTAAGAACATTCTTCAAAATCCCTTTGTAATTGGCAAGGAATTTCCAATTCCTTTCAAGGAATTGGGCAAGTGGGTTGGGACTCCTTTCCCAAGTCTTTTCAAATGTGCACTTGTTTTCTGAAGTGCCCTGTCCATAACAGTCTAATTCACATACAGCTCTACTTTCTGCTTATGTATTGAAGCATTGACTTCTGAGCTGCTCTCCCTTTGCAACTATCTAGACAGAAATTCCTTTGAAATTCACTGATAGATTTGAATTTCAAATCCTTTGAAATTCACTGATAGATTAAGCTTGGAAATCAGCATGAGAGGAGTGGAGTGTTACTGGTGGGAAAAGACGTGGAGGTTCTTTTGATGACAACAGTTCTACGTCTTACATATACTGTATGCATATTCTATTATGTATCTGATGAAATGAAGACAGAAACTAAAAATACCCCAGGACATAATTTTTTTTTGCAAAAAGAAGTAGGCAGAACTTCTTCCAACACTGAATGATTTCGTTTTGATGGACTGTGAGACACTACTTACTTTTTGTCCTGGCTTCCAGAACTTGTCTTCCCCTTTCCATCATTTGCTCTTCTTTCCTTCACTTTTTTTTCCACTTTTTTTCTCCTGTCTCTTTTGGAAGAGTGTAGAATTTTTTCACCTGTGGAGAAAAACTGCTTTGAGTTTAAGGTGATTTTCAACATGAACAAGAAGGCATAGTAATGGATACTGTCAGTGAAAAGAGTAGCATTGTTGTGATACACATGTTGACAAGAGTCTGTTTTACCTTTTGTCAAAACACTGGTGCCAAATACTAGGTTACTACAATGTCCATGATGTGAACTGTCTGATTTTGGCAGTTAAATGCTGAGACTCGAGCAAGAGTTTCATAAATCTGTGATCTATGCTGCTAAAAGACTTCTTTTAGAACAGTCTTTAATTGAGCAGTCAGACTTGTCAGGAAACATGACAATTCCACCTATCACCGAAGTTTTTTCCAGCTTAACTTGACTGGTCTTCAACTATGCAACCAATAAAATGCAAGAAAAGGATCTTGTTTAAATGCTTGACCAAAGAACTAGATTAGATTCATTCAGTTTAATTCCCTAATATTATTCCAAACACTATGGCAAGTATTATGCACCAGTTGGTTGTTTGAATGCAAGCAAGTGCTGTGTTCTTTACTTTGTTGTCTGTTGGAGTAGCTTGCTTGCTTTAGTAAAGATACTGAGCCTCTCACTACCTTTCAAGATCATTTATGAGAGAACTTTTCTTCATAAGGCATAGTCACTGAATACCAATCCTGGTACTTTATGCATCCTGTGAGTACCGAGTGTAGATTATAATTTCTATTGTGCTGTGCAACCCGATAACATTTTTATTGCAGTAATCTGGCACTGCCACAAGGACCAAACCATAATGTATAGGAGAGGTGGCATCTCAGCTCTGGAGAGTGAGTAAAATAAATCCTTTCCTTTCAGAAGAAAGCTGAGACTAATAGCATGAAACAGCTTTATTTTGGAGGGTTGTTTGTCTCTTAGTGTAGAATGGCCAAATGAAATGATGCACAACAGCCTCACACACATCCCATGCTACAGTTCTGGAACATGGTTGGCTGTGGATAGCAGGCCTGCTTTTTGTTACAAGTTGGAGCCTGTTCTGCAAGCCATCGAGTCCCTGCAGAGGATAGTGGGAGCAGCGTAACAGAGATCGCAGCATCTGCTTCCCACACTGCCCATTAACTTGTTGTAAAGATCAAGAAGAACAGGAACGAACGTTTCCCTCCATAAGTGTCCAAGCAGTGTCTGTGCATAGCAGCCCTTCCTGACAAAAAGACAATTGCCCCTACCCCACCCCAGAAACAATCATTTCTGAAGGGGAAGCAGAGAACTCTAGTTGAAACAAATTGGGGAGCACCCAAGCTGCCTCCTGCTCCCTCTGCTATTGTCCTGCTTGTTCAATTAAGTCTTAATTAGCTCGTAAGCTACTTTGAGGCAGGAACCATGTAATTTTATGAATCAACCCAGTATTTCGCCTAGTAGAATAACAAGATTTTTGGGCTTCTTTCATTCATTTACACAAAGGCAGTACCAAATAAATAACACAATTAACATTATTTTGTCTGTCAGACTGGTTCACAATGTCCTATATCATATATGGTAGTCTGTACAGAGAAGTGAATGTACAGAAGGATTCTGGGCATGCATACAAAAGCAGCCTACAGTCACAAAAAGATGCACCTCCTTTCGCCTTAAGTCGACAATCCCACCTTGTTCTCAATCGTGAGGACTGTGAGAGTTACTGGGTCATATCAGGGGTTACATGTTTCTTCCTCTGACTGAGGAAGGGAAATGGAAACAAAATTCAGAACTCCTGACTAGATAGTTTTCCTACTAGGTATTCAGTTATTTTTATGGTGACATAAACAAAAAGGAAATTAGTTAGCTGTTTTATGTAAAACTTTCTGTTACCTTTGTCTTAGGCTTTTAGCTGCCTGTCCTTGAATGTGTGTTCATTTAGGTTTGGTGCTCTAAATCTATGCTGACAGCTGTAAATTTAGGGTAATAAATGAATTACACAGGTAAGGAAAACAAGCACTGTCTCATCAGAGGTTGTATAAGCCACATAGCTAGTGCTATCAAGAAAACACTGATCAGACACTAGCTGATTGATTTTCCCCCTAGGTAGGTATTAAGCTGTGCAGATGAAGAAATTGCAACTACTCATGTTTCTCTATCCTTCATTTTTCATTTTATTAGATGAAGTCTATTTGCTATACAGGATCTTTCCTGCAAAAACCAAACCTCGTAGGTGAAAGCAGAGGTAACCTTCCCTTTCTATCTGTGGTCTTTAGGGACAAGCAATAAAATTCCTTGAAAACCTTGCAAGCTTTTGGTTTTGGCCAAGAAGGTGCAGAGCAGCAATAACTCTGGCTCTTGGTCCATCCTCCCATGGCCTATCTCAGCAGTGCACCCATGTCAATGGGGTAGGTGCGGCTGTAAGGTCTCATAGGGACAAAATTCTACGCATAGCAGTAACCATGAATCATCCTACAAGGAAGTGGTAATTAAGGAAGGTTTGGGGGACTGTGAAAGTTACACTGGCTTGCATGGAAAAACAACACATGACAAAAGACCAGCCCGAGAGCAGCAGAGGGCACTGGTGATTTAAAGTCGTCCTGCTAAACCTTCGAGGCTGCTGAATGTTTTGCAGAGTTTCTCTTTTGTACCACTGTATTGCCCTGAGTCTCACCTGAAATCCCATCTGCTAGTGTGAATGTATATACAAGGGGCCTGATTTTCCTCTTATATTCTCTAGTGAAAATTAAAAGCAACTCCAATAAGGACAAGACATTAGAGAGCAGAAAGTGAGAGTAGATTAAAATGTATTGTCTGGGAACGAGATTGAGGAAACAGAAGCACAGGAAATTTTTATGCCTGTTTAGAGATGCTTAAAAGGTTCGCAAAATAGTCTACCTTAGGGAAACTGTTTCTTATATTCTCAGTCAAAAATATCAGATGCTGCAATGAAAGATTTTTTTCAAAGCATAAAGTAACTTCATATGTGTTTGGGGGAAAAAAACCTGGCAGTTTGTAACATTCTTTACAGTCCTATAGCTCGTATATCCTGATTCACTGAGGGCAGAAAAAAAACATAAGATATTTCACAAACTGGTTTGTAGTTTACTGATGCTAAATCGATGCTTTAACTTTGACAGGTATAATTTATTTTGTATGTTTTATAATAAAATATACTCTTAAATATTCTGAAGCTCTGCATCTCTCAGTGTTTCATTTAGCTTGGTGTTTCTGCCATGTCTACCTTTATCCATAGTTTAGCTGCACAGTTGATGAGTGCTGACTGAATTCAGCAGAGCGAGCAATAGCTGTGTATTTCTGCCTGTAATTACTACTATCAACACTTATTTTCTCCTACTAGTTTCATTTTCTTCTTCTTTTTTTTTTTTTTTTTTTTTTCTTGAGTATTTTTTCCAGATCTGCCCTAGTCACCTTCTGAGCCAGGGCTCTACCTAAATAAATTACAATATCCATTATGTTTGAGATTGTTGGTGCCAGAGGACACAGCTACCAAATGACTATCAGTAATGTCGAAACTCACTGTTAAGGTGAAGATCTCTGCAACACTTTTTTGGCATTGAACTTTTTTGAAATGCTGGCAGCTTCATACAAAGCTTTTGTTTTATTTACCTTCTGCCAAGCAAAGGCATTAGCCTGCTTCTGGCAGCTTTATGGTTCCAGATGTCCAGATCTCTCATGATATCCTAAAACTGAGGCATCAGGGTTTTACACCTCTATTATTGAGTGGTGCTGCTGAATCCCCAGAGTAAAAACATGTTACTGAGCTAAGCTGTAGCTATGCTGAAGTCATTACTCTTCACAGTATTTACCTGCAACTTATGACCAGAAGAAAACATAGAACTCTGGAGAGGTGCCAGATCAGAGCATCTTCAGGTGACAGCACAAAAATTTTAAGTGCTATGTATCATTTGATGCTCTTCCATCTCTGTGAGGTGAAGACAAGTGAAATAAACTTCCAAAATTTAGAATGTTACTTCTTAAAAGTATCCTGTTTACTCACTTCCTAACACAAAATGTACTATAAATCACCAGAACTGATGTGTCAGAAAATTAACTTTTCTTATATTTTAACGTTACCAAAAGATCCGGCTATGTACAGATATTTGAATATAGCAATTTATGCTTAGTACAGTTCCTGTTAGTGATACTGTCTTCTCAAACGGTGACAGTAGTCCAAGACTGAGGAAAAAGTTCAGTGGTACCGATGGTTTCTGTGCTTAAGCTCTGCAATTTTGGATGTGTGAAGATCTTCTTTTTGTCTTTAGATGATCCAGTGGAGCTTTTATACACTTTGAAATTGTTGACTTCTTTTTACCAAACATCAAATTGGGCCTGTTCCTTGCTGTAGAGTAGGACTAATGATGTAAATAAAAGGATGATGGACTATACAGTAAGTGGACATAGTAAACATCTTATAGTATGAGTCAGGGTGAGCAGTCAATGGGCACTGTCACATCTACAAGACACCAGGACTTTCTTCAGTACCACTGTTCCTCATATGATGTATATTTTGTACTTTTTCCATTATAATCACAATTCCTTACATCTTTATTCTGGTTAAACATATCCCCCATGAACCTCCGTGCTTCCACAATAAACTAATTAAGAAAGAACTACGATTAATGTTTAATCACCCTGAGGGGTGATGCAAGATTTAATTTTTAATAGAGTTTCATTCTTTTAGATATTAGATAAGTGATGTGGAAATGCCAATTATTTTATACATTCACACGTAAATTCCACAGAATAATAGAAACAGAAAGGACCAAACAGAAAAAAATGGAGATAGGATTCACATTTGACAAAAACCTATTCTGACGTGTTTTGCAGGATTAGCGGTATTTCTGCAATGTAGCTTCCTTCTCAAAAAAATTATTACAGAATTAAACAGTTTATTTCCTAGTGGATTTTTTTGTGTGTGTTAATTCATTTCTTTGTGTTTAAAAAGTGTACATATACAGCTAAAATTTTTCTTAGGTATATTTACTGTTCGTTGCAATCATACCATTATTCTTAGTTTGTATCTTGGTTGTGAATTGTAAATGTATCTTGGTTGTGAACTGTAAATGTTCAGATCTGTATATAGGCAACACTGTTCTTTTAGTCCCCATTTATATAAACATTGTTGAAATAACCATTCTGTAATTAATGTAATTCATAAGAAAATGTCCAAGGATAGCCAACAATGAAAAAAAAGGGAAAAAAAAGAACAAAACCCCAGCATCTATTGTGGTAAAAACACTTAATTCGAGGTTAACAAATTGCATTCAATTTCTTTTGCCCGTAATGTTTCTAAAGCACCTCTGTCCTCTCACAACTGTTTTTTATGAGCTGAGTTATTATTAATTGTTTTCCTGTTTGTTTTAAAGTTTGCTGTGAACAATTGTTGGTATGCACAGGCACTGCATTTGGCTCTGAGAAACAACCTTAGTCCCCTGCCGTTCTAAGTGTCTTGCTGATGGAAGCTAGATGGGTAATTTAAAGTGTTTTTAATTCCAGAAGGAGCCAAAATGACACAATCTGTGTTATATACAGTGAACATTGTTGTTTTTTTAATTTAGAAATTTGATGATATAGAAGCTTAGATATTGCTAGCTACTGGCAAGTTTTTGCAAGTTTTAGCTGGTCTAAATTGGCTTGTTTTCAAGTTGATAGATTTTTCTTTGGTTTGAGAGAAATCTGAGTAACTCTAGGATAGAACCAACTTGTTTACTGCATTGTGTGAACGAGTAATATTCACAACATCAGGAATTAGGAATTTTTTTGGTTTGCTTTAGTTTTTGTTGTTGTTGTTGTTGTTTGGTTTCTAGGGATTAGGAGGATAAATAAAATCCTTACTATCATCTTGTTGGTGACCGAATGGAATTTGAAAGTTTTGCTATTGCATCTGCCTGGCTGTAAATGCTAAGCAATTAGCACGTTTGTGATGGTCCTTTAGCTTCAGCAGAGGGATTATTTGCTTCATTTTTTGTCATTCTAGAAGCATAAATGTCTATCATTGATGTACAACATTTGTGAAAAAAGGAACTCCTCCTGTAAAGCTATATAATTAACCTTTGGTAGTATGGCTTTAGGTCATACCTCTTCACTGTTAAGCAATAAATTCTGGTTATTGAGAACATCAACAATAATTCTTATCATGGACTGACCTGAAAGACATTATGTGAAGTGCACTTTTAGCTGCCAAACCCCAAACTTATGTCACCCATGTATGCTGCAGCATAGATATGTTGTCCCTCTTGCTGTTAAGAGATATATAGAAGCCAATATGGTTTGGAATGGCTAAATCCCATGTAAGCTGAAACTGGAGCCGAAAGGCCTTATAATGGCTGAATTAGTGGTTTATTGATTTGGATTGTTCCCTTTAGTTTTTCATTACTGCTATCAGTGCACAGTAGATTCTATGATACCTGACTACTATTGTTCTTTCTTCTTTTGTCTCCTGGCCATTCTGGTTTTAACCTGTTTTATGAAGGTATTTTCTTGCTCTAAAAATGTTCAAAACTGATATAGCCTGTTCAAGAGATTTGACTGTGGTTTATGTTTATCTGATAAACCAGCTTTAGAGATATCTGTAGGGTTCTGTTACCTCTAACTCTTTCTAAATGCACTGTTTCAGACATCTAATGGGGGATAAAATGGAATTTTTTTTCCCTTCTGTGCATTTTCAACAGTTTTGCTTACGTTAGTTTTCCTGCTTTGTGGAAGACCATATAGCTGTAACACTCAGACACTTGCTTTCATTTGCAGAAACGAACATTACTTTTATTTCTAAGTAACTACATATAATATAAAGTTCATAAGAAGACCATAGCTGTCTGCAGTGCCAAGCTTAGTCACTTTTAAAAAGTAACAAAATAATGGCTATTTAAAACCAATTTTGTCAGCTCCTCAATATTTCCTCCATTGATTTGTTTTTCAAAATTGATTACTTAAGATTTTAGAGAATCTTCTGAAATCCACAGAAGTATATTAGATGCAGAATTGCCCAACACGAACCTTGTAATATTTTGAAGATGTGTCTGCAGCTATTGTCATTCTAAACAGTAATTGGATTGAGAGAAAATGATATTTGAATATGTTGGTGTACTGAGCTGGCAGCAACTGATGTTTTTTAAAAAATCATTCAAGTCCCCTCCGCACTAAAAATATTGATGCAAAGATTCAATTTCAGTTATTGATTCACTTCAGGTCATACTTTTTGACTTGAATGTACCGATTCAGACACTTACAGCTGCTCAGTGCCTGTTCGTTTTTACACATTTACATCTGTAAGCCAAACAAATGAACAGTGTGGGAATATTGACTAAATGTTATGAAATAGGTAAAGGTTCTGTTTATCTGCTCATGTACCCTATCCTTTGTTTGCTCCCACAATCTCCATTTCTTTTAATTTTGAGGAGGCTGTTTTCGCTATGATAATTTAGCATGTAGAGGCTAAATATATTTAAACATTTCACGAAATGAAGGCATTTGATATCTTGCATTAAGTGTGTTGGGCTTTATCTTGTTTTACATGTGTTGGGCTTCTCATCTCCCACTTCTGTGATTCAGAGGTTTCCTCTCCCATTCTTTGTTCCCTTTTTGAATAAGGCTGTCTGCAACTTTTCTTTGCCCTCTGAAATGGTATCTCAGTCCCTCCCCATTTTCACTCTGACACTTAGCACCCACTCTCTTCTCTCATTGTCTCTCTCCATCCATCAAATAGTCTCTTGCACTTGCCATCTTCTACCTCAGTTTTCATACAAACTTCACAGCCAGCACATTGGTTATGTGCTTCTTTGTTCCCAGTACTTCATCTGGCCTTGATTTGAGGTGTTGGGCATATCCTTTTCCTACTTTGCTTCTCTATCCATGCCTCCTCTTTCTTTGCATCAGTCCCTGTTGCCTACTAAATCCCAGTTTACTTGTTTTCAAGCAGAGGTCATAGCTGGGGCTCTTGTCCTTCACTCCATAGTAGAAACTGACTTGTTTCCAACTGGCTGACTGCTTATTATACACACAGCTATTTTTTTCCACAATGACTTGCATAATCCTCTTTAATTCCTCTCTGGAAGTCTCAGTTTTGTGTAAAGTCTGTATTAAAAAAAAGCCCTGAAAACAGTTCAATTGTTGGTGTACTCTGACAATTTCAGAAATTCAGCCTTTGTATTTCTTGGTTTTCTCTTGCTTTAGTTTTCCATTTTAATCTAGTTGAAGGCAGGGATCATTTATTTTCTGTCTTCGTACATCAAACAGTCAATAATTAGAGCCATTAGGTAGAACGATAGCATAAGTAATATACTCATATGTATCTCTTATACTAAAAACATTTAAGACATAGATATAGATACTGAGATAAGGGTGGTGAGATAAGAGATCAGCTGAAACAAGTCTTTTGATTTACTGTATTTGGTGAAGTTTTGATTAACCAACAGAATAGAAAAACCTTGGGGATCTTCTGAACTCTCTAAGCCATTTTGCTCTGAATTAATGGCTTTTAGGATGGATTTTTTTCCTTGTATTTTTTAATGGTAATGAAGACTTTCATTTATGCTAGGTTTTGGCAGATATTTAACACAACCAAAATACCTGCAGTGCCAGTATGATACACCACAGAGGTTATTTTAGAAAACAAAAATACCAACCAACCCTCTTCCCCAATTCCAGTGTCTAATTGTCTAGAAATTACAGTCTTTTTGGTTTGGATTATAACACATAAGGTAGTGGTTTGAATGAACACATCAAGATTCCTAACACTTAATATTTTTGAGCTTGTGTACAGTGTATCTGGATTATTCATTGTTCCTAGTTTTACACTCCGACCTGCTAACATGATCCTTATTGCTGTTAGCTTTGTTAGACTTATAAATGTGAGCAAATTTTAAACAGATGTTGTCTAAATAACAGTATGCTCTTCTATGTTTTTTCAGACTATTTGAAATATGAAAAGGTATTTCAGTCTGAATATAAAGTACACAGATTATTATTCAGAAGTTTTGGGTTTCTTTGAATTCCATGGAAAACATAACACAAATAAAAATCCATCAAACTAGTAAAATTCTGTAACACAGCCACGGAAAGATTTTTTTTGGTGATTAGTATCACCACTCTTTTCTGTAAAATACTGAGGAATAATAATATATTTTGTATCTTTGATTTCAGAATGATAAGAGACTGGCTGCAGTGCAGAGCATATATTATATATAGAGTGAAGTAAGATGTTAGAATTGATTTTTTTTTTCCCAATGATAACTTTTAATATACTTATTGGATTATATATTTAGACTCTATCTGTGTAAAAACATCTTCCGGTGACTAAATTGCTTAGAATTTTTCCTTAAGCTAAAATATTTAACATTTCCTTTTATCTCCTTTTAATCTGCTTCTTTCTTTATATTAGAAGAGTGAATATTTTAAACATTTGTACTTCATGTAAAATTCATTTGTACACTTCTCCTGGCACTATTTAGATCCTGTTTTGAGGTCATGAAAGACTGTCACCTTTCTTTCTTATATTTCATTAAGAATTATAATACTGCTCTCAGCAGAATGCAATAGCTATAGAAAGAATTTGCTACCAAGAGTCCCTTTTATAACACATTCTTTATAACATTTAAATATGAGTCAATGGAATGAGGACATGATTAATGTTACTGAATTTACAGAAAACTGTAACTTAGCATGCAGCACATGAGAAGGAAGAAAAGGAGTTTTACTGCATTTCTTTCTGCCAATTGAAGGTGTACTAGACTAGATCTATGAAGGACTGGGAAACAAATTTTTAAAATGCCGAAAGCTTTATCAATTACGGGTCTGGGGTAATTAATGTTGACATATATAGCTGCATTTTAGTGCTCCTCAGCAAGAAAAAAGGAGACAGGCAGTGACTTGCAAGGTAGAGAAACAATTGTGATCTGCAAAACAAGAAGAGTGAATTGATCTAAGCTGAATAAATTACAAAAGTTAACTTTAAGAACTGGAGATGTTACTTAATTTTACAAAACACAAAAATTACTTTAAAATTAATAGACGTTTTGTATTTATAGTGCTAAATGAAAATAATAGCATTCAGGATGTTAATAAGGAAATCACATGGATTATAGTATGTCTTTGTTTTGCCAATGCCACATGGTGAAAGATCTGGCACATGGGTGTATTGAGTGAGGTGGGAAGAGTAAATATCCAACACATCTGTGTAAGGCCCAAATAGAACAGGTGCACACAGTTCTGTTAAGTCATGCACTCCATGAAAGTGAATTTAGACTGAAAAGAGTCTGGAGAGGAACTGTTATAACCACTGAACTATGTCTATGCAAAGTATAGTACAGAATCTTAGCCTGAGTTGGGGGAAAGGACAACTCAAGGTGGCTGCCTTGTATATTGAGAGGCAAGATGTAAAATTCAGAAAAAGAAAGCAACTTAACTGATATAAGAACAATCAAGAAAAACTACTAGTAAGCAATGTGTAATAGGAATTAGAAGAACATTTCTGACCTTCGGATCTAGAGTGGAAAAATGGTAGAAATAGTAACATGAAAAAAATATTTAACTAGTGCCAGTTGGTTGGTGAAAGTGATTATATATGACTCATTTGCTTTTGATAGCTTCTCTGTGACCCTAGACACTTACCTTTCATCTTGTTTTCATATTTCCAAATACTTTGGGGATGGGGGAAGCAATTATAACATCAGAGACAAAGCAGATGATTTTTCCTAGCCTTTATTTGCTGGAGATGGAAGTAGGGTCCTTGCACTTCCAAGCTGAAAAATGCATATCTGTGGTGAGAAAAGGTTTTGTTTCTTCATTTATTTATTAATTTTGCTGGGGCTGGAAGCAGTGATTCAGAACAAGTGTCATTTTTAACCAACACAGTGCTTAGAGAAGAGGGCAGGTGGGATCAGAAGGAGGAGGAGGAGGATAAGGCCTAGACAAGATTTTCTTTTGAAGAAAGTGAAGCAGAGAGGTCCTTGTGTTGGGTCAGATGATGCTGGCAGGCACACCTTTTAAAATACAGGTCTGGGATGGATGGTATCTCGAAGCATTCCTATGGTTGCATAAGCAAAGTTGTGACACACTTGTCTTGAATGAAGTTTGGCACAAGCAGATTTACAGAGCTCTGGGAACAAAAGAACTGCTTCAGGAGGCAGGAAGCACTTCCCTTGTGGACAAAACTAAAGTAATTGCTGAGAAGCAGTATTTATTTCCTAGTTTCCTTCTAAATTACTGAATACTGGCTGTTGCTGGAGGCAAGACATTGGACTTGATGTATAAATGGTGCAATTCAGTACAGGAAATCCTATTAGTCAATTTAACTTTATATTGAAGTACTAGTAAAAGCATATAAGAACAAGCTATTTCATAGAAAAACTGAGGAAAAGTGTGCTGCTGTCATGGTTCTAGTATAATAAGTAGAAAATAAAATACGGCATAATGATCTGGATTTATGCATTGCAAATCCAGAAGTAATTTGAGGAAACGTAAATAAATTTGACATACCCTTCCATTACCACTGAACAAATGCTTAGCAGCTCTGAAAGACTGGTTTAAGGGCATTAAAATAGCAAAACTCTCTTTGGGGCGGTCATTCAACTTCACTTACCTAGATCTAAGATTACGTTGTCTGGTGGGTGAGTTGGATAAATGTTGCCTTCTTGTAGCATGTGTGCCATTTGGTAGTAGGGGTTAGGTAGCCCATATAGGGTGTAAGGCTTTTTAAAGATCCATTATCTACTAGTTAGTGCTGTGCAGAGCATGCTTTGAAATATTATTTTGTACACTAATTGCACTGAATAGGCTAGTGTAACACATTCATGTTAGTAATGTTAAAGACCCATTGCATTAGTAGTCATAGTGAAGAAAATCTAAAGGCAAATTTCCTGTTTTAATTCGACTGTATGTTTGATGGAAGGTTAGTATCATTTTGCTGGAACTGGTGATATCTACAGGCCTAGGAAGACAGGAACCATCTATACTTTGCATATTAGTAAATCTTTTCTCCTGTCCCTGTTATATTTTCAAAGATTGCTTGAAATCGGTACATCAAGTACATAATTTGCTGTGTTCAATCACTTTCAAGTAAGAAGCTGATCTTAGTTTTTATTTAGAGCTAAAGAGTTGCTTGTGTTCAAAGGAGGAGTGGTAACTCTTGCTTGCAGTTTGGGATGCAATAAAAACTGGATGGACAATCATATAGACATGGGATTTCTCTTCTACCACCTGAAATCTCATTCTGCATTTATAATTCTCGTGTCTCCAGGCTGCACTCCTCTTCAACGTCCAGTGGCATGGCAGCACGCAAGGGCACTACCCCACAAAGGAGCCAGTACTGAATTAAGGCAGGACTTCCTTTGCTGTCAGTAACTTGTAGATGGCTGCTTTTTATGTCCTGAAAAGCTGACTTTATTCAATCTCAGACTATTTACCTTTTGCAAACATACAGTGTGAGCATTAGAAGTTGTAAGTTTAGTGGTAAAATGAGGATGTCAGACAAGGCAACTTGCATTATCTGAAAGCATTAGGCAGTTTGCAAATTCCTGTTCATGGCAGCTTGACTCCTATCCAGGGCAAACTTTTCTTTCCCCTGATTCATTTGTTGGTGATGCTCTGGATTCAGACAGTTTCTGCTGTTTTGTGCCATCCCCCTTACGCTCTTGCATCTTGGCTACAGGCTTTTCACAGCAAAGATCCTATTCTTCCTTATAAACCGCTAAGCTTCTTTAGTGAAATGTGAAAAAGGAGAGTGAGGAGGAGTGGATGTAGCACATGTTTCTGTGTTGCCAATGCTTTCTCTGTCCCATTAGAGAAGCTCTCAAGAAGTACATTGTGCTATCTTGGCATGAAGTGCAGATTGATGTCTTGTGAATGCTGCATTTTGTAACAGCTGCTTGATTCTTAGTTAAAGATGTCTCTTTCTTTAGTGGACCTGTTTGATTCAAAGCCAGCTGCGGGATGGGTGACTCCATCGGTCACCACCTTTTCATTTACAGGCTTGGATGAGACCTGGTTCCCATGACTCTAGCCTGAGTCAGTTTCAGAGGGCTGGGTGTGTATGTGAGGTTTTCCCTGAATGTATTCAAACCTCTTCTCTTCCAAAAGGGTCTTACAAGTTTGTTAACACATTTGTTAACAGCTTGCCTAATGATTTCTGGGGAGTTAGATATACGGAGGGGAGGGAGTTTCACTGACATTTTTAGGACAACTGTTGTCTAACCCTTTTGTTCTGGTGGTAGTGTGGCAGTTGGTGAATTTGTTAGCTAATCTACTCTGCGAAGATATCTCTGGATGGGTTACACATATTCTAAATTTTGACAACTAGGACATGCATTTTTTTCCCAATGTGTTACTTTCAACATGTCAGTTTAAAACTGAAGTTATGCTACATTTCTATTACATAATAATTTCAGATGCATGCATTCTTTTAAATACTCTGATAGATGATGCTTCCAATTATACCCATGCCTTAACCTCTCCTTTACTTTTTAATCTGTACACAACTGTTTTCAACACTCAGGTGACCTAGCATCTCTTGTGTTCTGTTTCCTCCAATCAACCTGCAAACAAAGCATCTCTAAGCATTCGTAATCAAATTCTGATTTTATGCAAAAAATAAAGTCTTAGTAAAGCAAGACTCTTAAATTGTGATCTTATTCGGTGGTATGAGATCTGTTAAATCAAACTATGTATATTTGCAGTATTTGGGTTTTTTTTCCTATTAATTGTGTTTCATGCATTTTTTCCCCTTCCTGAAAAAAAGAGCACTATACATAGAGCATTTTACCCAACAGAAAAACAGTATTTCAATATTAACTTTTTAATTATGCTTTTCATGAGTAGAAGCTTTATGACTTATCTCTTCCTATAGAAGTAGTCCTGTCTACTTCCATATTGACATACTTCCTTACAGAGTAACTCTTGTGATTGGAGCTGTGCTTAATGAAAACGAACTTGACCTCTCTGTAGATTATCACACAAACTTGTAAAATTATTACTCATCAGTCCTACCTGAATGTCAGATCTTAGATCAGTACCTATTGTTTGTTACAGACTGTGCAATTTCTAGAAATCCTTGATACAGTTTTCTAAGACACGTTACATTTTGTGACCAGCACTGCTCTCTTAGGAGGCAATGTTAGATCTCCTATTTAGTCATACAGCATCCATAGGTTACTGACAGCATCGAGCAACAGTACACCCTTTACGTGCATATGTTGGTCTGTGTACTACATCTTTCATTTCAAATTGCCTAGCAGGGGGTTGCGGGTAAAAATATTAAATTAATTTAAATCTAATACTTAGAAGCTCCAGTATTTTTTCTGTTCTTCAGATAACACATTGCTGACAGAGGGAAAATTGGAGAGTAGGGACATGTAGTCCAAACAGTTACACTGGCAGTGAAAATGTGTTTTTTATCCTTGAAAGGAAATGATAAAAAATACGTGAAGAAGGAGATTTGGAACTTCTGTTACTGTGGTACATGACTGAAAAAGGGGCAATATTTGAATAAACTAAATGAAAAACTGGGAGACTTTATAGTGATAGAAACAAATTTTATGTTACACACTCTGTACTTAAGCTGTGAAGTGGCAGATCCTTAACGAGACAGACATGTAATAAGTAATTCCTCGTAATGAAATATTTTTTAAGAGCTATTGAAGGACATATTTTCAGACTTCATCAGATGCCAATGATAGACCAGATTAAGGCCCTGACAGTGGGCAGTGCTGACATATACCTCCTTTGTTGGACTCCTATATCCTGTCATGGACAGCAGAGACAGATTGTTGGAGTTCAGTGAACAAGTTTTCTGATTTGATGGTGATTCTTCTATTCCTAAAGGGAAAACACTCATGGTTACGTGGCTGGGGGGCTTGTTTATGAGTTTTGTAGCAAAGATGGAATTGTGTGGTGTTCTACAAAGGAGCTTTCCATGACAGCTGCCCATACCATTCTGAAGTTGTCTTTCAAGTTGTTTCTCTCATTGTTTGGATCCCCTTTTTACCAATGTGGCATCAGCTATAACTCTGCAGAAACACTTCTCAGAAATTACTTGCAAGCACCTCAAAGACTTCTAGTCTTCTCTTTTTGTTGTGAAGTTGAAGATGTTCAAATCTGTAATCCAATACTGAGCCCCTCATTTTCTTATCTTTCTTTTCTACTTCTCCCTTTTTCTCCTTCTCCTAATACTTTTCTGAGGTATTTGAGCTCAAACACATAATCTTTTCTGCTTAAGCAATTGAACCCAGTTGACTTTCAGGGTTTTTTCCTTAGTTAAAAGACATTCTTTTTTTTCCACTACTCTGTATAAAGACAATTCACTGGCTTTATAAGTTGTTGTGAAATATATTGAAAACTTTCACTGAAATGCGAGAGCAAGGCTCTGAAAGATAATTGGTTTTGTGTCCACTCATATTCAAGCAGAAATCAAAGAAACTATTTAATTGCACTCATATAGTGCATTTCTCTAAAACTCTATGGCTAATTACAGTGGTGAACACACAGCAGGGACATTAGAAAGAGGAGATATCTTTAAATTCTTAATCTTTGAAGAGACCTTTTGACACTAGATATGATTCAAGTTAAGAAAGCATACTCCTGACAAGCTATACCCCAATAAATGTATCATTGATGACTATGTTGCATATGAAGCATTTGTCACATCTTACGTACTTTCCCTAATTATTAAATGAAAGTGTATTTTCTCTTGGTTGTTTTCCTATACTAATTTATTTTCTTCCATGTTTTAAGACTGCTTGACAATTCAAATACTTATATAATCATAGCGACTTTACGTGTTATATTCTAAGTTGAAGAGTCCAGATGAACCATCTAGTCAATGCAAACAATGCTGGAGTTCTATATTGTGTCCCTCATATTAGCCACAGGATACTAGAATTATAGAATCATAGAATCATAAAATCGTTTAGGTTGGAAAAGACTCTTAAGATCAAGTCCAACTGTTAACCTAACACTGCCAAGTCCAACAATAAACCATGTCCCTAAGCATCACATCTACATGTCTTCTAAATACTTCCAGGGATGGTGTCTCCACCACTTCCCTGGGCAGCCTATTGCAGTGCTTGACAACCCTTTCAATGAACAAATTTTTCCTAATATGCAATCTAAACCTCCACTGGCACAGCTTGAGGTAATTTCCTTGCATTCCATCACTTGTTACTTGGGAGAAGAGACCAACACCTGCATCATTACAACCTCCTTTCAGGTAGTTGTAGAGAGCAATAAGGACCCCCCTCAGCCTCCTTTTCTCCAGACTAAACAACCTCTGTTCCCTTAGCTGCTCCCCATCAGACTTGTGCTCCAAACTCTTCCCCAGCTTCATTGCACTTCTCTGAACATGCTCCAGCACCTCAATATCTTTCTGTAGTGAGGGGCCCAAATCTGGACACGGTACTTGACGTGCGGCTTCACCGGTGCCGAGTACAGGGATACGATCACTTCCCTAGTCCTGCTGGTCACACTATTCCTGATACAAGCCAGGATGCCATTGGCCTTCTTCACTACCTGGGCATACTGCTCGCTCATGCTCAGCTGGCTGTCAATCAGCACCCCGAGGTCTTTTTCTGTTTGACAACTTTCTAACCACTCTTCTCCCAGCCTGTAATGGTGCATGGGGTTTTTGTGGCCAAAATGTAGGACCCGGCACTTGACCTTGTTGAACCTTGTACAATTTGCCTTGGCCCATCTATCCAGCCTGTCCAGGTCCCTCTGTAGAGCCTTCCTACCCTCAAGCAGATCAACGCTCTTGCCCAACTTTGGTGTCATCTGCAAACTTACTGAGTGTGCCCTCGATCCCCTTGTCCAGATCATTGATAAATATATTATCCTTCCTTTTTACATGTTTGTTATGAGATTCTGTGACTGGAAAAAATGTGTTACTATAAAAGTGGTAGCATATATACTTCTTATTCTGGAAAGTGTAAATCAAAACGGCTGCATGGAGCATTAGAGCAAAATATTCTTTAGCATAGCAACCAACATAAAAAAACCTCAATTGCCTCTCAGGAATCTCTGTCTCAGGCACCAAATGTTGATATGTTAGCAATGACCATCATTCTACAACTAACACAAAGACCTGCAGCAATAATAGCTGTTAAATGAGTATATATATTAGCAGCTACATTTTTCATAACAAACCCATTTTTTCTGAGTTTCTCAGTTTAAAACATTTAGGATACTTTTCAGGTCATGAATATGTTAGTATTCTGAGCATTTAGAATCTAAATGCAAGGTACCTGATAAAATTGTTTGTAATATCTCCCCCCGAATGAAATTATGTGGATAAGAACGTTTGTTCTATTTCCACTGTTCTTTAGACATTCCAATTCTATCTGTTGAGTCAGGGAACTAACCAGTAATTTAACTAAGAGCCTGTTGGGAAGCCTGAAATTTGGAAGAAAATGGTCAGAAATGCTGAGAATACTGATCAAAACTTCTGATATTCAGTTTCTGCAACTGTCACTGAAGTCTTTTAATCTCAACAAACATAAATAGGAAAGGCATATGTAGAACTACTGCTTGTATCTGGGAAGGAGAAATGTATCTAGATTTTAATAGCATGTATGAAAATATCCATACCATAGTATTCCTTTGATGGTTTGGAATGCATCAGATGAAAGGGTTTCAACAAACCCTGAGATTTAATATGTAGTTGGAAATAACTGCAAGCATGCTATGTAGGTCCTGGTTTTGCATGATGGACAGAGTGAACTGCCACATATAATATCTTCAAAAATTTTGAGCAGAGGTGTTATTTAATGTCCCGCTCAGTTTATGGACTTTCCCGTTTATCTCACAATTTTAGTTTTTTTGTATTGTGCTGTTGAACTTCTTCCCGTGCCTGTGAGATGCAGTGATTTTAACCTTTCTCACTAAGTATGCATTCAAGAGACTGGTGTATGTGTATATATGTACATATACTCACACATACACAAAAAATATGTATTTGTATACATACATATATACATATGCTATAAATATATATGAACCCACAGGGAGGCAATTAGATATAATTACAAATTTGTGCTTATATTTTATCTCAGGATTTTTAAATACATGTATGCTTTTGAGACTCTTGTCTCATGATTACATAAATCATTCTAACTCTGTCTCTGACTGTTTACAAAGAAGACAGAAAATCATTGAACCGTTAAAGACAATTAGGCCCTCAAAGATGATAGAAAGGAGTTTATTTACATTTCAGGTAGCATTGGCCAGTCTTTCTCTGGCTTATTCAATTTTTGAAATGTTGACAGACTTTATTGTCAGCCTAGAATCATAAATCGGTACTTGTATATCTAAGTTCTCTGAAATTACTGTAGTATAGTGTGGCAATGTAGCCACAGAACTGAAGTCTTCTTTGGAAAGATAAACCTGAAAAAAGGTTCCATTGTTGAAATTACCACCACAAATGTGAAGTAACATGGGGGACTCTATCCTCAGTTTGGTAAGGAGAAATTTTGATAGTGTCTTTACAGAAGTCCTTTTCTTTGGATTCACTTTTTGTCAGGAAAATGAGGATTCTGCTTGAAGATCACAGTTTTTTTTATGTTGTTTCCTATTTATCAAGCTTATTTTGCTTTTTAATAGAACACTTCTAAGTTTTAAATTCTGTGAAAACTAATCTTTTAGAGAATTTTTTGATGCATAGGATAACAAGAGCAGTAGAGACAGTTGAAACAATGATGCAGTTGGATGCAGCTCAACGATTTTTCTCATATGTTCTCATTGTATCATATTGGCATCTGGATTACCTGCAGAGTATTTGCCCTTTTTCAGAATCTCCAATCTATATTTTTTCTAGTGCAGATATTTCAGCCAAATGAATCTCTTAGTTGTTGCGTAGTGGGCAGCCAGAGATTTCACTCAAAAGTGGTACAGCACAAGAATGGTGAGTATTTGCTAATATTAATATGATTTTGTTTGTACTTTGATAGACTTCTTTAGTAGTCAGACAAATAGGAACTGCCCTTTCAGACACCGAAGACCTTTTCAGAGCTGGTGGGAATATACTTGTAATGCTCTTGAGCTATCTGTGTGCGTCTTTGGAGTGGAATATCTCAGCCTGTAAAAGTCAGGCTTAAAAAATAAACGACTGTTCCAAAACCGAGCCCTGGCTTTGAAGGTGTGACTGAAATAACAGTAAGGGAGACAAGGAGACAGACTGCAGGCTCAAAGGAATTGAGAGGACTAAGTGCAAAGACTGTCATCAGAGCCAGATTCATGGGAATCACTGTTGTGTGAGCTCCTATATCTTGGATGATTTACCCTGCAACCTGAATTAATCTACACAGACTTAAAGAAGAAAGTAGACAGACCTGTATGAACCCACAGCTAGCATTACTAAAATGATTATTTTGTCTTGCTGTAACTAGGGTACCAAATTCTTTACATCATAAGCTTAATTGCTTTAACCATCTGCCATTAATGTCTTAGCATTTAGAGGATTTAGAATGAAAAATTTTTTGTGCAGACTTTTACCACATTCTCAATAAATTAGGAAACACTTCAATGGCAATACCACTGGAAAAACCATTTGAATGTACCTAGCTTCATTACAATTTGATATGACATTAGCAGCTATGAATTACTGGAAAAGTATGCATGAGATGAGGAATCCTGCTGGTCCAGGTGGGATGCAGATTGAATGACCAAGCTCATTTCCCGGTTTGGAGTTCCAAAGAGGTACTGAAAGAAAATACCTTACCGATCAGAGTATTACACTGAAAACATTAAATCCTTTAGTTAGTAAGGATAAAGGGACACATCAAAGCTGCTGAAGTACACTTGTCATAAAGACATGGGGTGTAGCAGAATGTGTCTTCTTAGATGCTACTTGTTTTCCTTTCCAAGCTGCCATGCCGGAGAGCAGGTGCTAGTGCTCAGGAAATCTCTACAGCAGAAACACTGGCTCTGGCCTTTGGGACCAGCAAATGATTTTGTCATCCTGACATATGAAACCCCTGAATGCACCCTTTGTCCCATTACATCCTTTTCACAGGGCAGAAAATCAGGTTATGTGTCATGCTCAGAGAACTCGAGGAGGAGATATGCTTAAATGACAAGTGTTCTAGTGACTAGATAAAAATGTACACCCTGACCAGCCAACAAGACAAATACTAGGGTTTTTGCATCACTATAATTCATTTGTGCTTTTCCACAAAGCTGAACTGCACTCATCTCTTACATGATTACCTAAACTTATTTTCAGTTAACAAAAGCTACTGTGAATAATGTCAGCTTACTAATGGGTCCAAGGATAGAATTTTTTTTTCCTGTTTGACAGACTTGATTCTTCTGCACAAATCCATGGCTTGCCCAGCTATGCCTGGAGGCAGATACACTGCTGTGAGCTTCTTCAGTTCTCTTGATGGGTGCTGTTCTGCCAACACATTAAGCTGTTTCTGTAGATAAATCATGCACAAATAAAAGAGCATACGTCAAATCTTAATCCTGTTTCAGTGTGCATGAAGCAGTATTGCTAAAATAAGACCCCTTCCCTCCTACGCTGAATCTTCAAATACCATTTGGGTCTGAACCAGTCGCGTATTTTCATTGTGATAAATATTCCTGAAGGGAGAGCCAGCCACTTCCTCATTTGTTTAATTTTAATCACTGCAGCAAGCTTTCTTGAAGGAGGCATTGGAACAAGCTACCTCTGCTGTCATCCCACAGCAGTTGGTGCTCATGACTGTAGAAGAATTCAAAGCCTTCTGGGACTGGTGTGATGCAGCCTGCATGGCCCCATGTGGAAACTGCTGCCAGGTCTCTGTGCTTCGCACGGAATTTGTAGAGACCTACCAACTGACTCCCTGAAAAAGTAGGATGGAGCACAAGCCCACCAACACCCCTGGAGAGCCATCTGGCCCATCTGGCCACCTGCAGAAGATACCAAAGGGTACAGTAATCTGCTGAGCTGCCCCAGTAAAACTGGGCTTATTTGGTAAATTAATTCTGAGGAGGGTTAAGTGGTGTTGGTAAGTATTGTACTTTAATACCAAAAACATAGCAACATATGCAATTAACCCTCAACAAGGAATGAGAGAATTTAATAATTTCCCTCCATTACTGTTCTCATTAAACCCTGTCTCCAGCACTTAGCTTGAAGACCTGCCCTAGATATGACGGTGGACCTGTCAATGAAGCCCTCCTGAATCTCCCCAGACATGAATCTGTTGCACAGATATGTGATCCATGCATTATGGGCAGTTTGTGCTTTTCTGCAGTCCAGAGCCTGTGCTGGATTGAAGAGGTGCCTGGTTTATAGGATTTCTTGCTCTGACGCTCTCTAATGCAAAGTTTTTGAAAAACAGACTAGGTGTTAAAACTGGTAAAATGTATTGAACATCATGTTTTGAATGAACAAGTGTAGTTACAGTGGTCATAGTGTGTGTTAGGTTTATGCTTAGTTGTCATGCCATAACTGGAATATTTTTGATGAGGAGAAGAAATCTTCGTGTCTTTAGGATTTAATAAGCAATTAAACATTCCATGAAACTCTTTAAATGAAATAAAAGCCTACAATGATCTCAGAAATAAATCAGAAAAATGTATATTCACAGATTTAAAGGTGCTTAATATTGTTAAGAATTGGTATTACAGTTGTTAGAGATATTGAATCAGGATACTGCTCAAAATTCAGAAACATAGAGTTAGAAATAGCCCTAACTTACAGACTTGATGATATACAAAGACATTATTACCAGGGTACCAAAGATTTTACTTCAAGTTAAACTGAAAGGGAAAGATTTTATCTTGCTTTCCTTGTGCAATTTTCTCATGCAAAAATATGCAGAACATCTAATGAAGTGTTGCAGTGCAGCTGGGGTAAGACAATATTGTGATACCCATGCTGGATATTGAAAAAGGGCAGATGTTAATAAATCCAACAACCCCAAATTTCTGGAGGGTCATATGTTCTGTGGGAATCTGATCCAAAGCCCAGTGTTGTCTTTCCATTGCATGCTATAGACGTCAGTATCAGCCTTCACTGAGCATCATAAAAATATCTGAAATCCTGCAGTGAAATAAGCCACGTTGTTAAAGTTCTGCTTCCTTCTCTTGCATGTTAAAATCTGCACTTGATCTGTGTTTTTCTGTTTTCTGAAGACTAGGAAGGTGTTTTTCCTTGTTTGCAAATCAATTTTTGTATGTCATCCACAAAAAGTCTAAGAATTTCAGCTTCTGCATGTTTGCAATAGGTGACCTAGTTCATCGTAGAAATAGGTTAAAATTAGCCTTCATAACAAATCTGTTTTCATCTTATAGAATATCTTTTAGCCCATGTCATTTTGATTTCATAAAGTGTCTGTCTCTTCATGCTTAAAAAGCTGGTGTTGTTTTGCTTAGCTTTGATCTAGACACACTCATTCAGACCATGACAGCCTTAATTACATCCAGAGATATGGTAACAAGGCAGGCTTTTTCCTGCTTGATATACTTAGTAACTTATAGTATATGATTGATTCAGATTTTGAAATGTTATGTATTCTTTTGTTTGTAAAAAATGATCAGCTGATGGAAAAAGAAGTCTGGGGTTTTTTTGTTTTGCTTTTTAACACACATGTATATTAGCATTCTGAGATAAGCAGAGCTCTGTGGTATGTTCACACTTTATGGTTAAAAATTACACATGCACTGTAAGAAGTCTCAGCTCACAAGGCTGCCCCATGTGACTTTTTATGACATGCAACAGTTCATGCTGATCATATTCTTGGTTAGTTTTACTGACTGTGTTCCACCATTGTTACGGCTAAGACTTGCTATCTGAAAGGTTCATAATAATAACACACTACATTCTTTATTCCTATTTTTAGGAAAACTGTAACTGCAAGGGGAAGGATTTATGTGCTTATGTAAACACATGATTGCCTGAGAGCTTTCTGAGCTATGTCAGAAACTATAATAATAATTACCATTTTTTACTAGTTCATATTTCAGCACAGGTGAAACTCTTATCTATGTGGTCCAGTGACATGCAGGAGATGGAAAATATGTTACTACTGTTTACAGATTTGCTGTAAAAATAGTTGCTTTGGATTATTCCAATCCAAATATACAAAAGTTCGTGGACAGCAGCTCCTATGATATTTCTGCAGAAGACCCCCCTTCTGAACAAATGCTACTGTTCATCTCGGTTCTCTGTCTTTGAGTGGTGCTTAAGCCTCAGCCCAAGATTATGTTTTTTTGCTCAGACAGGTACAGGAGTGATGGCTTACAAGCTGCTTTTTTGCACTATGCAGGCACCACAATTCATAGAATATATGTTTCTGGAGGATGTGGGGCTTGACCCCAGTCACTTTCTTGCTGCAAGTGAGCAATAACAGGGCAGAGTCTTAATTCTGCCCTGCAACAGCTGAGCTTGCAGACAGGGAAACTAGTCTGTTCTTAGTAGTTGTCAGTCCAGATTACTTTCCCATGTAGGAGGCAAAATGCAACTTGGTTTTCTTAGACATACAGAAACTATATGCAGAGGCTTAAAATTTATTGTGTACCCACAAAAGAAGTAGAAGAAATGCTGAAAAATTATTAGCTTGTTTCCTTGTCTTTCTGCTGGGTAGTATATGATTGTTGAGTACTTGTGCTTGCAGTATAAAGGCCTTGCCCACTCTAAAAGTAATTTCCTTACTATCATTATTGTCTCATTTATACTACAATAACACTTAGAGGCCTTAGCAATATTTAGGGCCTATTTTCCTATGCTTTATACAAATAAATAAGGAAGCAATAAGGACTTTGCTAAAAGGAGCACATAGTTTTCAGGATCTAAATTTAATTTTCCTCAGTACATAAACAACTGGGGGTATATGTATTGTCCATAATGAAAAAAAGAATTCTGAATACCCGTTTTGAACTTGAGTGATACCTCTGTAAAAGGACATGGCAAAGGATTTTGAGAATCATACTTCCTCTGTGGTTTAATAGGTCGCTTCCTACCCACATAATATAGAGCAAGTATATTGATACATAGAATGATAATTTCCATCTTTCTGTCGCTGTCCCAATAAGTCGCACAAGCTAGCTACATGTGCATACCTCAGCCTCGTTCAGGTGTCTTGTTTGCCTGTGTGCTAACTAGGGACACTAAAAGAACCTTTACTTCACCTGCAGTGTCACTGTCCCACAGTACATAAAACTTGGACCAGCTGGTGTAAACAGTTGGTTTTGCAGAGAATCAGCTGTGCTACCAGCATGCCAGGTATGAAAAGTCCCTTTATTTGATGCTTGGCATATTTTAAGATTTTAAGATTTCATTAACTTCAGTGAGAACACAGAAGCATTCCAGGGCAAGACCATGCTGCAGCAGTAGTAGGATTTATTGTTAAATGTAATTTTACTGAAGAAATTGTGACACACTGGAGAGAAATGAGCTTTTCTGCAGATGTTCCTTATAGGTTAGCTTTGGAGCTAAGCTTGTTATTTTAAACAGAAGTTTAGGAACAATAAGGAGCTTCTAAGTCACCTTTTTTTGTTGTTGTTATGCAAGGCATTACCTGACCAAATTTTTTTCATTTTAATTTGAAGTAGACTTGGGGAGGTTGAGATGTTTTACATTATGTGAAGTGCTTCTGACATTAAGGTATTAGGGACACTGAGATTGGTTTACCCACTAGGTCATGGTAAATGAATGCAGATGCAAAGACTATGTCAATTGTGTCAATGGTAAAGGCTGTACCACACAGATTTTGAAAAATTAGACGAGAGCAGGAAATAATTTATTTTTCTAACAGCCTATTTCCCATTTACAACTTGTACCTGTTGAAGCTGAAAATGCTCCCCTTGTTTTGTCCTTTCCCTGCTGGCTGTCTCTCTTCTTTATTTGACAGATATTCAACACTTGAGGCCTTAAGTTCAGATGAGTATTATTAACAGCAACCATTATGTCCCCTAGGGATTAATTTTACTTTGGGTGTGTGTGTTTTCACAATAGTTTCAAGATGCTGGAATGCAGATATATTTCTAGCAAAAAAAATAGTTTAGACAGGTTGATTCATTTAGCTACCCAGCAGGATCTGATTGCTTTTCTAAAGTTAATTCCCAGTGAGTTTTTTCCCCAGCAGAAGAATGCTACAGTAGCTATTACTATGAATGAAAGTAATTGTTTTCTTACAAACAAGTGAAAATTTAACTTTTTTTCCATATTCTTTCATTAATACCATTTTTTCCAAGTCACTCAAAGTGAGGTATATTAATCAAACAGACATTTCCAAGATATTGTTCATGCCATGTCCTGTTTTTCAAGAACTAAAGTCTCTGCATTTTCTGAGGAAATTAAAAGATTGTTTGCCTTATTCAGAAGCAGGGTGTTTTTTTTGGTTCAACTTTGTCGGGTTTGGGGGATGGTTCATTTGCTTGCTTGATTGCAGCTGACAAAGCAAAAAGACCTCTTTGTCTCTCCAAGCTCTGTGTGAACTCCAGTGGAATTCTGAACAGGTAAAACAACACAATATATGTGTGGCAGATGTGCTAATAACAAGCTCTTCCTGTTGCTGTGGACTTTCTGAGCAGCAGCTATGAAACAGAGATGACAAGTATATGCTTTTATGGCTGGTGGCATTTAAATGGTGTTTGATGCTCTCAAAATAAGAAGTTTTCTGTTTTGTTACTGTCACTGAGGACTGAAGTGCAAATTAAAGTTTCTTAGCTATTTATGGGTTGCACCTAGGCAAAATCTAATATAAATCAGGTTGCAATGGTGTCTTTGATGACAGATTCTGCAGCAAATTTAATAATTTGTCACATATTGGTTGAGAAGTAGTTGAGAGGCTTGAAGTAAAGAACTAAAAGTAACTCCAGCAGAAGAATTTAATGTAGTACAGCCCAATCATGCTTACCATGTATGCATAGGAGCTAAGCAGAGGGTGGAAAAGCCCACAGGGAGGTGGAAGGTATGGCCTCATTTGAAGCATAGTCTTTGGTGCCTCACTCAGTCTGATTCCTCTAAGGCCCACCAGCTTGTCCCTGGGTTGCAAGAGGCCCAGGTGGGGTATGTGGGATTCTCCTTTCACTTTCTGTCCTGACATGGGAAAGGAGGAATTTCAGGGACTAAGTACAGTCCAGTGTGAGACAGCAATCTTTAGGCTGACAGTCACATGAAAGGCCATTATAGGCAATTACAAAGACAGTTTTGAGTCCCTTTTTTAATTAATTGCTTTTGTCTTAGGTGACATGTAACTTGTCAGGACAGAGTAAATGGTCTACAAAAGGTCTGGAGCAGTTGGTCTGACAGTCAATGGTAACAGCCAGACTGAGAGAGACCGCAGATCCTATCCTGCCCTCTCAAATTCCTCCCTTGGTCAAGTATTAGTTTGGCACCTCTTTATTATAAAGGCTCATGTAGTTTTAAACTGTGGCTCGGAACCCTCTTTAAACAACACAACATCCCTCATATTATAGACTTCACTAACCAACTCACTCTGTAATGTATGGCCATGCAATTTTACCGGTTTTGAAATTAAATATTGACTGCAGTTTAATCACTTTCAAATTTTGTACTTAGAAGTTTTAACTGAAAGTGAAGAAGTGATTCAAGGAACAGTCTGTGGCAACGACTTGCAAAACCAGTTATTATTTGCAGAGGGTGGTAAGCTTAGAGTAGGGTATGTGTTTTAAAGGCAGTATGAGACTGCTGTCCTTGAAATACTTTGCAGTGTATGTTCGCTAACCTGAACCACCACTACTGTTATAGCATGGCATGACCAAACCTTTTGACAGTTCACTAGGGTACAGTGTGTTCCCTTTAATTTATTCTCATTAGTTGGATTAAAGAGGCCATTCTCAAGTAGATATTCCTTACAATGTCACCTTGACAGCCGTTTAGGTAGTGTTGCTACCTACAGTGATTTCTGTCTTGAATTGTATTCAAAAAGTCCAAAAGAAATGTCACGAATGAAGGATCATATCTTCTTACTAGGCTAATTTAAAATTTTGATCACATAGTACTCTTTTGTTTCTCAATATCAAAGAAATATTAAGGATTGGGATTTTTTAAAAAATTGCAAGCTTATTTAGTTGTAGAACTATAAACAACTATAAACTTTCAATTTTTTTAAATCTGCGGGAATAGCTGACTTGGCTCTTTATAGTCATGAAGCAGGCATCAGGTTGATTTTTACCTCTCAAAATCTCAGTAGATTTTAAGTGGAATTCTACTAAGCATAGAAACATATACCTTTTAATAGTCATATCCCTTTAAATACAAGGAAAAGTAGATGTAGCCTTGATATAAATATTAATGTAACCCCTTCAGGCAAAGACAGTGTATTTTAGAAATCTTAATTAGCATCTCAGAAGGATTTCTTCCAATAAATTTTCTGGTACTGCTGTGTGAATGGCTTCAGATAGTGAATTTGCCCTCTGTTTCACTGGGAGATAAAATAGCTGAGCAAGAAAACAGGAGCTAGACTTCATAGTAGATTTAAAAGCAAATCTCTCTTTGAGGCTGATGAAAGAATACTCTGGTATAATAACAAAGGAGTTTATCTCCCACCAACAAATCTGAAAGTGTCTCATATGTGTTGGAATGAATTGAAATTTAGGACTGTGGTAGTTTGTGTGAAAAAAGAAAAGCATATACATATTTTTCCTAAATTTTAACTAAAAATTTTTATTCATTGAAACTAAATCATAATCTCCTTGTTTCAGAATCTTAGGTTGACTGACTGACTTACTTTGGTTTACTCCAATTTTCAGTTTCTTAGCGATTTGAACTAGAGTATCATCTTGGGAATTTCACCCCAGAAGAGCATTTCAGAAGGCTGTAGTGACATCTAATCTTTAAAGAAGCTTCTTAAAAAAAAAAAAAGAAAAAAAAACGAAACCAAAAAAAAATGTTCTGAGACTGTATCATTCGGGATTTAGCTGAGCAGGTCTCATAATGGGAAGGAACAAAATCCAGTATTTGGAAATTGTTGGTAGAAATAATAACCTGGAAATAAAGGTTAGGAAAGACATCTTTTACCGATATATATATGCAATTTTTTTATCACATGCTCTGTTTCTCTTTAGATATATTTCTGGCAGATTTAGTCACCAGCAACTTTTTTCAGAGTTATTGGAAGGAGTGCTGTTGCCAGCAACGCAGGGGAGGTCATGTTGGACCTGGAAATTCTTTCTGTTCCTAAATTACATGATTCTATGCAAAGCTAAAAGTAACAGAAGTATGTATTATCATCATATATGAATATGTATAGAGGTTGAAAATGCTTGGACTTAAATGATAAATCTATTTAGTGGATAAGTAGCAAATACTGAGACAAACTTGACAGGCCCTTAAGGATTTCCCGTCAGTTCAGTGTACACAGTGCAAGAAGTACCCGTAGCCCTATAAACAAAGGTATATAAAGAAATCACTGTGAAGTCTATAGTCATGATTAGATTTTACCAAAGTACAAACTAAGAACATTTATTAATTGCATGAGTGTTATGATCCTGTGACAATTTATGTTTTAAGCAATGTCTGTCATTAATTATGAAAAACTTGCACTTGTGATGTCAGCTGGTATGACTACAAACTAACCTAAGAAGTTAAAAAAAAAAGATAACAAAATAATTTTAAATGGCTTTATAGTGCATGAACTAGGTCAAAACTAGATAGACAGATCTTTATTTTAAAAAATAATGAAAGATAATGTCTCATTTACTTCAGATAACGTAGCATGAAAACTTAATGGCAGATCAATTAAGAACCAGAGAAGATTCCTGCGACCACCTGAGAAATCTGAACATACACAAGTCTATGGGACCTGATGAGATGAGTCCTGAGAGAATTGGCTGATGTAGTTGCCAAGCTGCTCTCTATGATCTTTGAAAAGTCATGGCGGTTTGATGAAGTCCCTGGTGACTGGAAAAAGGGTAACATCCTGCCCATTTTTAAGAAGGGTGAAAAGGAGGACCCTGGAAACTACCGACCCA
>NW_009636720.1:2052-4347 GCF_000690535.1 Cariama cristata | reverse complement strand
CTGCCCTCAGTCCCAGGGACGGTTTCACCCGGCTGCTGACCTGGCTGCAGCCCCCCGGCATCCCTGCGGGGATGCTTCAGGCCCTCATTTTCCAAAGTCCTTGGTAATTTTGGGTGCATTCATCCCTGACTGCCCCCAAGAGAGGCCCGAGGTTTAGACACGGCCGAGTGCCTCCTCTTTAGAAACCTGGCAGCTTTACCAATCAGCTGAGCCCTTTTTAAAGGGCAGCAACAGCATCCCAGGCGCCCTGAGCAAATCCTGCTTCGCTAAGCACCACGCCGTCCTTGGCCAAGAGCGGTGTCGGAGCAGGGGAGGGCAGGAGGACGGCAGGATCGTTGTCCCCAGGGTGACAGTGAGTGACGGGAGATGCTCTGCCCGGTACGGGGGACTGCCCTGAGCCCTTCCTCAGTGATGCTGTGCACAGGGGAGCAGCCCACCGACTCCACCTCAGACAAGGTCATCCCGGTTTTACAAAGGGCGAGGTGAAGCGCTGAGAGATCTTGTCCTGAAAGTCCCCCAAAAAACCACCGACAAAACCAAGCAGTTGTCCCAGATCCTCTCCACTCTTGCCTTACCAAGGGACTACCCTCCAGCCCACCAGGCCATTTTTCAATCCACCGGCACCACCAACGTGATCTCTTTGGGACTGAAAGTCCTCCTGAGTCCTTCTTCACCTCCTGGACCCGGATAGAAGAACGTCACTTGGCCATCGACCCCAAAGTGCAGAGGATGTGACCCGTGGAGACATGGATCCAGCACATGGAGATGTAGGTCCAGCACGTGGAGATGTGAGTCCAGCACGTGGAGATGTGAGTCCAGCACATGGAGATGTGAGTCCAGCAACCATTAACGTGGAAGGGCAGGTTGAGCACCCACCGTTGGCCATCAGAGATTTCCTATTGACTCAAAGGGCTTCGGGCTGCTCAGGGCGAGGAGGATCAATTATCTGCTGCCATTAATCTGCAGGGACATCCGAGATCACAGATAAATCACAGATAGAAGCTGTTCTACCTCTTCCAGCGGGAACACCTTCCTTATCCCGTAAAGCTCAAACACACCACACTAAGAGGAAAGTTAAATGATTAATTTGTTTTTCAAAACCCCGTCCTGAGAAAAATATCAAATTTTCTAGCCAGAGGAAAATTCTTTTGGCAGCCCGAGCCCCCGAAAGCTGTTTGGAAGTTCATTTTAGGTGACTGAGTGTGCTCACACATCTGTGATTAGCCACTTACTCTATGGATCTTTTGTTAGCCTCCCTATTTGAAATTCTCCCCAAACTTCCCGAGCAGGATTTTCTTGTCCAACCATTTGTATTTTATATCCGTGCTGAAATACTGCTTTATAAATAGCAGAAGAGCTTTATCTTGACTCTAACCAGCAACCTCAACTTAAAGCTAAATGCATAATTTACTGCAAATTAAACTTAATGGGACTGGAATAATTATGTTGACTTTTGGAAGTACTTAAGGATAAATACATGATTAGATATTTTGCACACCGTGAGGAAATATTTATTTCGAAATACAAATTCTTCCCATTGAGCCTTTTGATGGAACATTTAGAGGTGACACTACCAGCATATAGATTACAGTACCATTAAGGCTACTTAAATAAATTACCCTGCTTCATTTGCAGCACTGGAGAGATGGGAAGTCTCCAGCAAAGTGTGGTATCTGTGCCGTCGGTTTGCTGCGTGGGCACGGGGAGCTCGGCACAGCCCTGGACGGGGCTCTTCAGCCTCCGCTCCCCGTGCCCATCGTGGAAGAAGCGCCGTGGGCATCCCGGCAGCGCCGGGCTGTCCATGGGAACAAGGTCACCCCACAAGGTGATCCCAGCCAGGGACCCTCCACACACTTCTTTCCAAAGAATGAACCAAGCAACGTTGGTACTAACTCATATTTTCTGCCCAAGGAATTTGGTTTTTGTGGAAATGGCTCAATTTTAGAGCTGGTTTTCTTCTTTTATTTTTTTTTTCTTTTCCTGCAGGTCAAAGATTTAGGGAAATTTTTTTTGAATTTGCAAGATCCTTATCAGCAGTTCATGCTATAAATCCAGTCGCCACCACAAATTGCTCCTGCTTTTTGCTCGTGTTTCCAGCTCCAGCTGCTCATAGCTGACCAAGAGGTGAGCAAAGCATTTCCAGCGAAGCACTTTCCCAATGGGAAATCCCAGCTCGCTGCCGCGCGGGGTTGAGGCAGCCCCGTGTTAACAACCACAACTGTGGGTAAGGGGAAACATCAAGGCAAAACGTCCCACCCTCCTCCTCCTCCAGGCTCTGGCTCCCACGGATGCTGC
>NW_009636720.1:453-2009 GCF_000690535.1 Cariama cristata | reverse complement strand
GCTCCCTGCTCCCACGGGACCACAGGCACTGCCCTGGGCTTAGAACAGAAGGGATTGAGTGTGGGAGCTCTTTTTTTCTTTTAATAATATTAGCAGAAGGGAACTTTCCGTTTTAATTTTCCCCATCACAGCAAGAGGGAACCCCCATGAGCAGCCCAGGTGAAGCACTGGCTGGTTTAGGGCTTTTCTGGATTTCAGGATGGTGCTCCAGATGGATCCCAGAGCTCTCCATCTCCGCACACACCCACAGGGCCAAGGGCTGAGAACAACCAGGCTGTAACAGAAGTGAAACCCAGGGACGTCTGCATGGGATGGACTGAGTTACGGAGCTGAAACGTGGTACATGTGGGGTGGGGAGGCTGGTGCAGCATCCCGTGGACCACTCCAGCTCCCAGTCTCAGAGATGGGCGCTGCAGCTGCTGCTGGGACCACAGAAGTCAGAAATAAACTGGAGTTAAAGATTTTTACACATGGGCTCTATGTGAGCCAGTGTGGAGCCTGAGGAGCACCCCAGAGCCCAGCGTGCAGAGGGCAACCCCCAACCGCCCGCTCATGCCCAGGGCCACATTTTGGTGCCATCAAGACCGACCGTTGACAACCCATCCAGCTGTTAGGCTCATTGGCAAAGCAAGGACAGACGGCTGGCCCAAGCCTGTAGCTCTGCCCCGGGGATAGACGTGTGCCATGCTTGCCCCCATTCCAGCCTCTCAGAGAGGCCTGGGAAGTGTTGATGCTCGCCAGGGTCTCCGGAGGCTGGGGATGAGAGAGGGGATGGAGATGATCAGCCCAGCCTGAGCCACCGACGGCACTTGGCCTCACAGGGACGTCACAGGCCATAAATGGGTCACTGTAACTTAATTGAATTTGGGTTTCGCTTTAATGACTTCATCTGCCAAGGTTAAACGGGAGGGTTTTAAAACACCCTTTCCCCCAGCCTTGCTATTGCCGTCACCCTTGACTCAAGACAACTTGTAAAATGTCACATAAAAAAGAACAAACCAAAACCTGAGAGGGTGAACTGCCACGAGGGGCTGCGAGGGACAGGGCTGGGGTGCCCCAGGTAGGACCCCCATGCCGGGAAGGGACCCATTTTGCCTGAAGCACTGTAGAAGAGGGAGAAGGAAGCCCCTGCTCTGCTCACGGTTCCTTTGGCTACCATGGTCACATCCCTTGGTAACTGGGCGGTTCCTCTCACTGGGATGGGTGGATGAGATCTGGGCACCCTCCTGACATCAATTCTCACGTCCTAAACACGTGTCTGAGTCGCAGGCTCTCCAGGGGCTCTGCCTGCAGACAGACCCTCATGAGCCGAAGACTCCTGGGTGGGATCTTAACTTCATTCCTCCCGCAGCCTCCACCACCTTGAGCAGCCCCGAGGACAGGCATCCGCGTGCGAGGAACAACCTCCCTGCACACCCCGTTACTTGCTGGCCCAGAGAGGAGGAAGGAGGAGAACGTGGGTTGCTCCTGCCCCAGGAAGATCAACACCTTTCTCCATCCCACGCCTTCGTTGGACATCATGAGCTCCAGCGGGGTCTTGGCACACAAGTAGCTGC
>NW_009636720.1:0-422 GCF_000690535.1 Cariama cristata | reverse complement strand
CCCGTATCCAGGGATACGGCACGGGGAACGGCAGGATGGTCACGGTGGGGTTGGCGAGGACGGAGCTGAGCTTCCACTGGGAATGCTGGTCCCTTTGGGCAGGACAAGAGGGGTTGATGGGGACAGGGGGTCCCCTCCTGTCACCTCTGCAGCTACTGCTGGACACCAGCCGGGGGCCGGAGCTGGGCTCCCCGGGCACATCCAGTGCCGTCAGCCCGGATTAGGGAATGAGCCTGTGAAGGGAACAAGAATATCCAGGTCACCTCCAACAATATCATGACATTGGCTCAGGGAAATTATTACCAGCTCTACTGGGGCGTGGGAACTGCAGATAAGAGCACAAAGGAGGCGTTGAGTTGGCAAGTAAACCCCAAGGGCCAAAAGTTGGGCGTCGGACGGCACATTTAGATTAGTTATTGAAA
>NW_009636719.1:35736-40704 GCF_000690535.1 Cariama cristata | reverse complement strand
CTCTGCACCAGGCAATGGGGAAAGCAAACAGTGCCTTAACCAAAGGTTAATGCTTAAAAAAAATCCTCCAAACTCTCACGGCTTTTTATTCCCCTCTTCCCAGAGAGAAGAAGTGCCCAGCATTACTGCCCGAGCCAGCATCGTGCCGGGGATCCCCCTGCCCCAAACCCTCCAGGTTTTGAGACGGCCAGGACTGGCACGCAGCTCAGCAGCTGGGAGCTGAAGGATGGCTGGGAGCCCATTTGCTAATAGAGGTGCCTGGTTAAAGCCCCCCGCCGGCACATGGCTTTAACCAAGCACGGCACTGGCGGGGGGAGCGAGAGGGGCTGGCCTCCGGGGGGGGGGGGCTTTTTTTTGCGATTAGCAGAGGAAAGCTGTGATTTCCACCGGTGGCCAGGTTTCTTCCTCTCGCTCACTTTCTCGTCTTCATCTTCTTTTTTTTTTTTTTGTTGTTTTCGGAAATCGTGTTTAACACTTGTACAATTTGGTGAAATTACAAGCCCGAGAGGACAGAGGGAGAAGCCAGTCTGTTTAAAAAATAAAAAGAGGACATGATTACTTTGCCGAAGCTGTACTTTCTATTTTCTCTTCCAAAGGAGACAAAGGGAATAAATACTTAAAACCCAGTGGTGACGACAGTGAAGCAATCATGCAGTTGCTGGATACCTTTGTCTCTGGGAGGCATGTAGTCATTTTTACATGTCTGCCACTGGGTGTCAAACCTTTCTTTTCTTCCCCTTTCCATTTTGGATGGCCAAACTGATTATCTAAAATAGAAAATTAGCACACAATGGCTTTACTCTGTGATACCCCTTATGCAACTAATGGGCAAAGCTTGTTAATTGGTTGTAAATGCCAGCAGGTTGCCAAGATAATACTTCAGAAATAAGCGGGTATTCTGATAATTACAGCAATCTTCATCTATAAAAGCTTAAGTAGATGAAGTACTGGCTGGCTTAAAACCAAGATTTATCCCGCTGCACTCACATTAAAAGAAAAAATAAGATGAAAACAATAATGTAGCAAAACAATTATATAGCAGGAAGCGTTGTAGGTTTTAGAGATTGTGAAAACTCAGAAAGTAAAACAGTGCTGTAATAACCAGTTATGGAAAAATAGGCCATTTACATTTGTGTATAATTAAATAGTAGGCTATGCAATTTCACTTTTTAAAGTAAACTGCCTTTTCCTTTTTTTATAGGGCGACGTAGCCATAATTGCTGCATTACAGCTTTAATGAAAGAAAAAAAGCAGCAGATCAAGATGACATGTAACATCCACATTTGTACTGTGGTGTTCTGCTTGTTTAGTAATGGGAAGCTACTGAGGAGATTAAAATTGCAGAATTCTTCATAGTTTTTTTTTCCCGAAAATTGCTATAGGAAGATCATTCAAAGTCTAAAATACATACAATTTATTTTTCTACCTTCAATCCACAAGGATTTAATGGCTTTCCTAACTCTCAGAGTGTCTGAAGAAATACTTTCCTGCAAAAGGGGGATATTATTTCAGTTCATCAAAATTATCAAAAGTAAGCAGCTCAAACTTGAAGTGTGGAGGTCTCACCTCATGTTTTAGACTATTACTGCAAATGCCGAACAGTATTTTTTTAACTCAGTGCTGCTTTTCGGCTTTCCTGTCAGAATGATCAACAGGCTGATAGATAATCTTGTTATTTGGCATTTTGATATGTTTCTTCTTACATGTTACAAACAAATTGTGAAGCGCAGTAAAGCCAGGCTCAGCTGTGTTAAAGCTTCAAAATAAGGGTGCAGGCTTTCAAACCAAATTTTTGTCTATGATAGTAAAATACAAGAGTTGACATTGGTGGAGGAGAAAGCCGTTAGTTTTTTTTTTTTAATGACCTCAGGTGCATGTCATAGATGGCGTTTAATTATTGATACCTCATGTGAGCAAGCGAGGGCATGTTTTGGCAGGAGCGGCTGAGAGGCAGGAGGAGCGTGGGGCAGTGCTGAGGGGCTGCTCTGCTCCACCTTCGGGGGAAAGGCAATGCCAAATCGAGATGCCCTTCCTGCTGGGCGGCCGGATGGGCCGTGTTGCCCATTCGCCCATAACAGGAATCCACAGCTGCTTTCGTGCTGCTCTGCCCACAGCATTTGCCCACCCTGGCTGCCTCTGTCGCAGCCAGGTCAGACCATGCAGGGGCACAGGGGCTGCAGCGCAGCCCTTTCCCGCTGCCTGGATGCCACGTGCCTGGCACAGCCCCACATGCAAGGTGCTGGCACAAGAGCAGCTCACAGTGGATTTTTCCACTCGTGGAAAATAGGCTGTGATGTGCCCTGTGGTCGGGTCAGGCCGGTAGGACGCTGGTGGATATGCTGGAAGTAAGGCTCAATCCCAGCATGCTGTGGAAGGCTAGATTTGGATGCGTGCATCATCTCATGGTAGTCTGCTTACGAAATATTTGATGGGAGATGCCTTTCCCCTCTGTGGTCATGCAACATCAACCTGATATCTTTTCTCACACATTATCCATAAAAAAATAAAAAGAGCCGATTGGGCAAGGGGGGACAATTTGCTGTGCTGACTAACCCCTTAAATTTTGGCAAATAAAGAGGTGCCTCAGGTCATCTAAAGCCCTCTGGGGAAACGAAGCGTGAGAGCACAGGGGCTGCCGAGGGAGCGAAGTGCGAGGCCAGCCCTGCCGCTCGCCAGCCCACAGCCCCGCGCCACGTAATGGACTTTCCTAGTTAGTACATAATATATGGCACTTGTCCGAAGTGTGGCTGCAGGAACCAGCGGAGGAAGAAATAACTTGACGAGATCCTTTAATGGATCTGTCTCCCTTGTCTTCCAGGAACAAAATAAATAGGAGACTTTTTCAACTGGCGTGTATTTCCATTTATGCTTTAAAAATTCATAAGCATAGGTTTCATATGATGGTGTAGTTACTATGGTAATTGTTTATTAATCTAGAGGAGCTTGGTAATTACCACAGTTCACTTTATATAACTCAAACCCAGAGTTGAAGTATGGGTATGATTTCTTTACGCATCTATCTTTTAGACACTTTTTTCAACTTTTTTTTTTTATTTAACAGAATATGCATTTTCCCCTCTCAGTTCTACTTTTATCCAAATGCGTACATTTCTGGAAGTGTAGAGAGAGTGTAAAAATGAGAGAGAAAAGCTCGTTCAGAGTTGGCAGGCCAGGGCAGCCAGGAAAAAAAATGTGCGGAGTTAAGTAGCAGGTGCATTTGGGGATATTTTTTTAATTAAAAACAATTTTTTTCTTTCTCTTTGCCCTGGAGGATGGCTCGTTTGTGGGAAGGCAGTAAAGGGCAGAGGAAAGCAGGTGGCAAAGTGGGGACATAGCAGGAGCCCCCATGCCCAGCCCGGGACTGTCCCCTCAGCTGAGTGCGAGGCCGAGGGATGCGGGGCCAAGGGTGGATGCCTGTGCATTGCCCTGCAGCTCCGCTGTTTGTGCGTGGCAGACACACACAAGAGTAAAGACACAAGAGCTGGGCTAAGGATGAAAGTCTTTCTGGCTTTGGCATTTGTTTTCTTTTAGGGGTTACGCGTGGTTTTGCTAATGGAAAATGCAAGAGTGGCAAGGTGCCTGCCAGGTACGCCACAGCCCTTCGGGAAACCCTACTACCAGCTCTCCTCAGCCCTGCCAGCCTCCTAGGGGTGTGTGCTCACCTTTCCTGCAGAAATTTCATCTAAATACTGAGCTTGCTCATTCAAAAATTAGTTATTTTTTGCTTTTTCAGATAGGCTCCATCAGCCCTATTGCAAGGCAATTTTTTACACCGGACACTGTAGTGATGCTCTCCAGAAACCCAAGAAGCAGAAAACAGTATGAATATTTTTCAGTGATTTTTTTTTTCATTTATCTAAAAGCTCCTTTCTCCCAGTGAGTCAAAAATTTTGCCCACTGTGAATCTTTTTCTTGTGTTGATTCTAGTTTAGAGACAATTAATTACCATGAGTTTGTTCCATAATGACCCATAGCAAACCAGAAGCAGCCCTGTTCGTGGGCGACCCCTCCTTGCCCGTCCCTGCTTTGTTCCCCGCCGGCTTGTGCGGCTGGCGGGCTGGAGAAACTCCCTGGTCGGCCTGGCTCCATTGCCGAGAGATTCACATTATTTATATGGAAAAAGTGCAGGATGCCATCTCCCCGCTCGCTCTGCCTGCATAAATTGCGCGTGTTTATTATTCATCGTAACACAGCACATTCTCTGTTTCTGTGTCACTTGTCACTAATCACTTATGCATCTGATGTGCGGATCCAGAGCAGGTTCTTAAGCATTCTTGGCTTCGAAACATAAGATATGCATGGGTAAGAGTTTATCCCACCCCCAAAATAACAACTTTGATACATTTTCAAAAGGGAAAGTGCATATGTTACAGTACTCAGGAGCAGCAATAACCAAACTAGCTGAGAAGTGACATGGACTTGGGTTATTTTCTTGTTGTGTTTTTTTTCTTTTTTTTTTTTTTTTTTTTCTGGTTTCTTTTTAGTATTTCATGAAAGTGTGTAAAAATCTTAACATTTGAATGCCACACGCTTCATTCTGCCTGTGAGATAAAGGACATTTCTCTAAAAGAAACATACGCTCCTTGTTCCTTGTTTTGATTCTCCGTACAGCTTGTCACCATGCATTTACATTTTGTCCATACATTTGGATTTGCAACCCGAGCTGTGCTTTTGAGGAAGGGATGCAAACTCTTTTCTTCAACTTTTCGGAGGCAGCTGGGCGCTGCCTGCACCCTGCCACGCGCAGGGGACGCACGACTTCCGACTGCCGGCTTCCGCTGCGACCCACCGCCTCTCGCCCCTCCGGCTCCTTCTTGAGGGGCTGGGCCGCTCGCGTCGGGCATCGGCTGGGGAAAGGCTCTTTCCTGGCAATTTTCTCTCCCGTCCCGTCTCACTCCCTTCCCAACCTGCCTCCCAGTCCATAAAAGCCAATTGCCAAACCCCATTGGATGGTGGTACTGTATCTAC
>NW_009636719.1:26460-35705 GCF_000690535.1 Cariama cristata | reverse complement strand
CTTGTCCCTACACATTTCTTCCTCCCATCTCTTGCAGCCCCTGGGAAATGCCACAAATTGCTCTTTCCTTGCCCAGATCTGCTCTGGGAAGCACAGTAGCAGCCTTGGAAATCTTGTGTTCGAGACACTGCCTTTTTCTTCCCCCTTCTCATGGTATGGGATGAACAGCAATAATGGAGCGAGGCTGGGGATGGAGACCCCATGCAGCCCCACCGGGGATAATGTCTGCATGGAGAGAGCTGGTCTCATGGAGTCTGGGTATCACTGTGAATAATGGTCATTCAGCTGGGCAAATCCCATCTATCAAATTGAGAATATGGAAAACATTCCTGCATTTTCTGGCAGTTGACCTAATCCCTCTGTAACGCTGCAAACCTGGCGTCCACAGGCAGTGACGGATCCATCTACAGGTCTGAAGAGTGTGAGCTCCTCCGCTGGACATCTGCAATAGATGGCTATGCCATATGGACATCGGGCTGCGACTCACCCGCACCACATTAACCTGCAGTAGAAGACCTGTGATATTGGCCTGGCCTTGTGGGAGGGCAATGTGCAGACTAGCTGGCAGAACAGTAGCCTGGATGACCTATATTTACCCCAATTTATTATTTTTTTTTTTGCACCAAGCATCTGCAGGCCAAAAATTATTCACTGTGGAAATACTGAAAAAGTCACAAAACCAGTCAAACTGTATGAGATGTGAACGTTTTCTCCTCCAAGCATGCTGAAATAGAGGACTGCTTACTGATCTCCCCAGCTGGAAACATGGGGGTTTCATCCAAAGAGATAATTTTAATTGTTCCTTGTTCTGCTGATATCTGATGGGAACAATCTTAGTAGCGACCTCCAATTGCAAGTCCTCCTTCTTGAGTGAAGTCAGCCCTACGATAACACCACAGAGGCAGCTTGAAATTAGAATACAGAAAACTGATGCCAAAAATATGTCAGCTTGGAAGGTCATTAAGAATTATCCATTTGTGCATGTTCACATGCCAGCAGTACCTTAAGTGATTACCTTGGAGGGATGGATTTGTCTAATGAACATATGAATTAACAATATAAAATTGTGATTGATAAATCAAATAAGAATTTACAATTTGGCAATGAATCTAACCGGAATGGAGTTTCACTGGATGCGAATGTCAGAGGAGCTGTTGGTGTTCTTTGCTAAAAATGACTCTCGGTGGTATTTTTCTACTTCATGACACCACAGTTGTAGGTGACTGATCTAAAAACCAGCCTGCCTGTACCTCAGGCGGAGACAAGTTGTTCTGAACATCTTGGCTCACCATTTCCAGTAGTTATTTTTTAAACCTCTCCACCTACACCTTTATTGATCTTTTTTTTTTAAGCTCAGCTTAGAAATTAATCTAGACTGGTACTGGCATACAAACGATTGGCTTTTAAACCATGTAATCGTTGGTATAATTCTTGTTAAGTATTTTTAAATTTAGGCACTCAGATAAAAGCAGCTGATGTTTAACTCTGCTTTTCTGCACTGACATAGCTCAGGAGGGAGTTTCAATTTTTATCTCTGAAAGATAGATTGCATTAGTAGTTTCCTGAGTTGCGGATTATATCTCCTTCACAAAGAGTTAAAAGTCTAAAAGACCATGATGTTTAGGTTTAAAGAATGTCTTGTACAGGTGGCCTTCGGGTTTTGTTTTTTTTTTTTTTCTTCTAAAGCTTCACTCTCTTAGTGGCTAAGATCAATGCAATATACACATTGTTTTTTTAAAATAAGCTCTTCCTGGCAGATGTACTTCATTTAACATTTACGATAAACTCTTAGCCATTCCTTACTGCATCTTCATCTTTTTGGCTTGTCTCATTTTGGGTTTGGGACGCTTCTAGGGCACAAGCGCACACTGGCTCTACAAAATCCCGTTAGAGCTGCTACAGTCTAGCTCTTGTCAAACTGTGTATTAAAGACCCGGCTAATAAGAAAGTACGGAAGGAGTTGTTACATTTCATTACTCCATGTGATTAATGCCTCCCTATGTGCTAATGAACCAAAGTCAGGTCATAATTCTTTTGAAATATGAGATTATTGAGGGTTTTTTTGATTTGATATAAAGCAGTAACTTCAGCTTATTGGATCTGTAGTGCACTGAGTACCACTTCTTTTGTAGATTTAAAATTGCCATAGTAAAATCTGCTATTTGGTTGAGGTGGAAATTTCAAGGGATGTTTATGTTGGATCTTGCTGTTAAAATGGTTTGGGTAGTCACAAAATGGGCAAAATCAGTCAATGAAACCCTGCACATCATGAGCCCAGACAGAAACACGTTGATTTGAGGCCCTCTGGTCTGTCCCTGGTTGTGGAGCACTGCACGAGGGCATCTCCAGTGCCGAGGCGCAAACGCACTGGGAGTCAGCCCCACTTCTCCCGCAGCACCTATTAACCTCGGTCAAACAAAACTCAGCAGACAGCAGCATCTCTATTTGTTGGTAATGTTACGGGATGTCCCAGTAGGCTCCCAAGGGGGATGCTCTATGGAAAAGTGCCTCCTGACTCATAGTCCTCCCTTCTATTTTCTCCTATATCTAGAAGCTGTTGATTCAACTTTTTTTTTCACTGATTTTTTGTCCCAGATCCCTGGCGCTTTCTGTGTAATTTATCACATGTAATTTTTAAAGTGAGAAAATGCCCCGCATGTAAAAATCATAGTAAGAATGTGAAGGTAAAAGCACTGATGTTTGCCGCTATAACCAGAAAACAGAGCATTAAGACTCACTGTATACTCAACGGATGTCATTGTGCCTATGGATGGTATGGATAGTATAGCAAAGCTGCATTGTACAGAGGGCTTTGCAATGTGTAAGCTCACAGGGGAGAGAAGGGGCGAGGGAGCCCGTCAGAACTGCCCTGCCACAGTCAGTTCCTGAAGGTCCACATGGTCACGGGCTGTGACCGTATTCTCTCTCCTTGGAAAGGGCAAGATTTGGAACATACTATGTAACGTTAAAAAAAACCAGGAGCATGATTGTAAGGGAGTTGCTGTGCGCCGGAGTGGAGCAGCCTTCCTCGCACGAGAGGGGAGGTGGGTTGCACAGGGCTGCAGCCCTGCGGCTCAGCACATCCCGGGAAGCTGTGCAGAAAAGCATGACACAAGCCTTGAAACATTTAGGGAGGGGGCATGTTATTTTAATATCCTTTTTTGTGCTTAATAGAAAAGGGGTTTGTGGTTAATTCTTTATTATCTCCGACAGCAGTTCTCGCTTCGGCTCCTCTTTCTTTAACTGCCAAGCTAGCATTTTCCTTTTTTTATTGCTCCTTTCTTCGAGGTTTGCTTTGGAATAGTGCCAGTTATCATTTCCCATTAGGGCAAATATTGCATCAAACTCATGATTAGGGATTTGAGGGCTTGGGAATATTATTCTCTAACATTTGTCTTTCATTTTCTAAGAGTCTTTCTCTGTCCCTTTGTACACACACATACGCACACATGCCTGTATATCTGTGGATATACATATGTGTATATATATTTATAGAGAAGGAGAAAGAGTGCGCTGCATGTGTCTGCTTACACGGGTAGGTTACAAGTATGCACGTGTCTATTTGTATGTAAAGTTTAAACCTCCTCGCTTAGACAAAGGAAAAGGGAAGAGCTTTCTCCTCGTGTGAGATTTCAGAGGACTTGGAAGGTTAATAAAGGAGGAGAATAACAGATTTGTTTGTATGTTTTGGGTTAAATACTTCAGTTTTGCAGTGAAGGAAGGTGTTAAGAACACACATTGCGAGCGTGGAGATGAAGCCACTGCTAGGGAGCTGCTACCGGTCTTACCAACCCTACAAAACTGGGGAACAACACTCCCTATTTTTCAACGTGCCTTTTACTGTACCTTTTTTATTACTTACCTGCATATATACAGCCACTTCATGTCTAGCATGTTCCTCTAATAAAGCAGCAATAAATATTACATTTCTAGAAATTAACTATTCTGCTGTATTAACATATGCTGCACCACCTATACTGAAGGACTACACAGATACTTAAGCTCTTAAAAGGCGCCCATTTCTGTTGGTTAAGCAAACAGGCCCAAATGTCCTGAGGCAGACAAGAGGCTGCGCTGGGCACGTGCACTGATGTGGCCTTCAAGGTGTCTGGATTTTGGCTTAATCGAACTTTTCCTTTGCTTACCTCCAACATTTAGGCACTGTTGAGATGTTCAAAAATCTTTCCAGCCGCCACAGATTTCTGACATTGCGTCACAAAACCCAACACCCACTTTCAGCATCTAATTTTGAGGGGATTTTTGAAGAATACATTTTTTCGCTGGTGAACCTTTGCTTATGCCCAGTCTGGGGGTAGGCGTGTTGCAGGTGGTTCCCTCCACCAGCTGCCCTTGTGGGGATGGGGACAGGGAGGTGATGGGGGGTTGGGGGTGGTGGCGATGCCCAGGGTCCATGATTCCCCCCCGGGGCTGCCCGCCCACCCCACGCCACCCCCCGCAGAAATGGGGGTCCTGAGAGCCAGGCACCATCCTCCTTCACACCCGGCAAATCACTTAACCTCTCAGCACGTCAGCTTTCGCAGCTGTTAACATGGGGAACAGTTTTATTTTGCCTCCCCTCGTAAAGAGCACTGCGGCTCCAATCGACCGGGGGCCACAGCGCTATTTCCACTTACAGATAAGTTGGATTTTGGCAGCCCGTGGGAGGGAGGCAAGCGCATTCATCTGGGTAAAAACCCCTGGCTGGAGAAATAGCCAACGGGGAAGTTTCATAAGGCAGGCACAAAGCAATATCAGCAATATCCAGAGCAAATCTTGTATCGGAGTTGTCATTTTTGCTCCGGCCTGGCAGTGGCTGGCTGGAGATCAGGGGGGGCTGCAGGGAGGCTGGGAGATGAGGGGGGTCTGCGGGGAGGCTGGAGGGGGCAAGATGCGGAGGGGTGCCGGCCAGCTCAGCTGGGGTGGTGCTGACACTCACAGCCATCCGACAGGTTCCTAAATACATGTATTTCCAGGCAGCCAATTTGTCTGCCTCCAAAAAATTTATTCTTCAAGGCTTGTTCCCATCTGCCAAAAGAAAACATGTCATTTAAAAAAAAAAAAAACACCACCCCTAACATTGACAGACAGCAGTGCGTTATTGAGCTAAAGCCCTCTGCTTTTACCTGAGCCAGGCGCCGGCATTGCGTGGTGAGACAGCCCTGTCACCCACATGCTTTATTAACTGTCAGCTTTTAATCGCGCTTCTCCCTGGCAAGCCGGCAAATATTTTTCCCTTTACTCACAGTTCACCCTTTCTTTTTTCTGACAAATACTGTGCTTACTTCACTTAAATTTTTGCAAAAACGAGCCTAGGCGAAGTGACTCAGTCATTGTGCAGATTAAGTGCAATATCACCTCTTTTTCTACTTGCAGTACAATGGCTGTAAGTTAAAATTATTACAGTAATTTATGCTGTAATTTCTACTGATAAACCTGACTGTGTGTTTCTAGCCCTGCCTTGCTTCTTCTGCCCTCCCTTCCTGAAAATAAAGTCATGGTCCCCACATGGGGAAGCTTCATGACGAGGGAAGGTATGGTAAGCTTCTAGTTATTTTAGAAATCTTAAAGTGATTAAGGCAAAAGGATGGCTAATTATAATATTCTAAAAACACAGCTGCTAAAATAAAAAGTTTCAAGCAGCCACCAACTTGTTATTATTTTGTCATCATCTTATGACATACTTATGACATATGGCAAAAATAAAGGATTAAATCTCCGTCCCCAAACTGCCCCCCGCAGCTGTGTAGTCCTGGGACCAGCAACATCTGTGGAAAGAAGGAGGCTCAGCTGGACTCTGCCGGTGAGCACAGGGGCGGCTTCCAGCCCTGTGTTCACTTGCGGAGCCTTGAAAGCTGAATCTTCTGCTGGGTTTGCAAAACATCAGCTGGGAAAACTGTGGCTAAATCAAGAACAACCACAGTTTGCCAGGGAACAAATATCCCAGCTTAGCCATACCCATCTTTTATTGAACTCCTGCTCATGTTTTCATTTCTCACACACCAAGGAGATAAAAGTCATTGCTGGTATTGCCAGCGGGGCGGAATTATGGAGCCCCATAAACGTTTTCACACTGCCTCAGTAAAGAGCAGCAGCCTTCCCCTGTGCCCGCATTTTTGAGGCTACCTCAAAAATAAATCTGCCTATGAGAGGAAACCACAGTATTTTTCCCAGAGGCAGACAGTGCTCTGGATGGGGAAAAGGTCTGGCACTGCCAGTCTGTCCATGCACCCAGGCCAAAGCGAGTAAAGAGCCCCTCGGTGAGCTGTCGCACACGGGAAGCTCGGCGACTGTTATTGTCAGCAGTATTATTTATGCTGATGTGCTTTAAAAAAGCCAAACCACAAACCCCCTACTTTATTTTAAAACTGGAGATCAAGCAGGATGGTTTCCAACTAAGGATCAAGGTGGAGACTGCAGAGGAAACTAAAGGCACTCAAATTAAAAGTAGATGATGCTGCAAACACTGAACAGTAGTTGCTGTTCATTAGCAGGCACAGCAATGTCTGTGGTGACTTGGTGAGGAGAGCGGCCTTTTTATGACCAAGGTCTGACCATCCCCTTGTTACACTCAAGTCGTAAGAGGGTAACGAACACAAGCATTAACTTTTGTGTGCAACAATGTACAAGTTGCATGTACTGCAATACCATTTCTTTCAGTTACATGAAAGACAGAGGCTATGGCTGTGATGGGGTTTGTATGACACGGTGATTAAAGAACCCATCCACACTGGGAGCACAGTGGAGTGCCCTTCATTTCCCAGCATGGGCATCAACTGTTCTGACGTGGGAAGAAAGAAGGCATGCCAACCTGCTACAGAAACACTTCCAGCTCTTTATAGAAAGATGTCATTGGAGGTTTGGAAGAGTACTGGCCAAGGTCGGTACCAAACCCTTCCAGGTCTGTATGTGGCACATAACACAGAGTACTGGTGCTGCTTGGCACTGCTGCCCTGGCAGTGCCGGCTGTGCACAGGGGCTGCCGCAACCGGCTCTTGCGACATCCCAAAATCTGGGACGTGCCTGTGCGTGCCTTTCTCCCAGCCACTGTTTCCTCCAGTCTCCCCTCACCGTGGGCTGAGTGCTCCTGAATAAAGAGCTGACAGTGCTTGTCAGTGAGATGCACAGATTGGGTCTTAGACTAAATGAAAGTTTGGGCACCTGGCAGATTACACCCACCCTGAATCTAAACATCGGCAAAGATTTAAGATGCGCGTGAAATGGAGTCTTATGGGTTCCTGCACATGGGTGCGTACATACCAGCAGTACCTGGTGCAGCTTGTGCGATGCAGAAAGCCTCCGTACAGTCTCCCAGTTATAGGAGACTTGTCCCCAAAGCTTGCAAGGAAACGTCCCCAGAGGACACAAAGCACAGACTGAGGTCAGCAGCAGGATGAGAAGCAGTACGCAGCCTTTGCTGCCGGCTTGTTTTTCTCCATGCTTGCCCCTCTCCAGCCCTTTTCCACCCGTGGAGCAGCCGGGATGCATGCACATGCACCAAGCTACCAGTGTGTAAATGCTGGGTACCGCAGCCATCACAGCAGTGCCACCACCCGTGCCACCAGCTGGCCACCTGCGCAGAGCTGCAAACCGGCTGTGCGGAGCACAGGGACTCATTCCCCGGCAGCAGGGTGGGCGGGGGTGAAGTGACCCACCCCTCCTCTCCGCTCTTTGCCAGCCACTTGCTTCACAAAAATTAGGCAGCAAAGTGGCTGTCGCAGCAGGGTTGGATCGTGCCTCACCCCAAACCCGCTCAAGCTAGTGGAGATCATCTCACTGACTCTGGAGGCTCTGGGACAGGCCAATAACAGCAAGAACACCACCAAAGTATTCCTGTGGGCTCACAGGGCTGCAGCTCCCGTCAGCAGCCACCTTCGGCCCCACGTCAGCGCAGGGGAACGTGCGTTGGCTTTCCGCTCCTGCAAAAATACACCCGCCTGCACTCATGAGGTTTTCCCCACCACTTCCCGTCAAAGGTTCCTCCGAATACCTTTGCCATTCCCATAGCTTGTCTTAACTCGGTATAACGCAGACCAGATTAACTTTATAGTGCTGCCTTTTATAGAGGAGCATTTATTTCTTGTACCAACTCTCAAGGATGTTTTATCTGTTTTATATCCCATTGAATCCTCTGTGAAACTGCACTAGTTTACAATAATTTTATTACTTTATTAATTAAACGTTTTCCAACAAGCTAGCTATGGCATTTCTTATCATCAAGGGTTCCATTAGTTTTTAATGGTGTGAGACAAAATTACCATTTACCCACATGCAATTTAAGAAGCATCATTAACACAGAGAAAGCACCAGGTGGGATTTCTAATAGTTACTGTTTCTCATTTTTGTTTTTATTTAAAAGGAATAACTGGGTTTGAGGTTTTTGCTGCAAGGTTGCCAAATCCTCACTTTGTTTTTTATGTTCAAGATAATTTAAAATAATGTTCTTCTATCTCCTAAGGCTCTCCTCAACACTATTTCACTTATCAGCACATCGCTTGGTTCATACGCAGTGTCTCGGCGCAGCCGGGTGAGTGTGTTGTCTGCACAGTAATCACCAAGAACAAAGACTCATCTGCACGGTCAGGGAGCAGGGGGGGAGTGTGAGCGTGTGTGTGCACGCGTGTGTGCCTGAGACACTGCCTGGGTTTGCAGGGGTGCAGGCGGGAGGTAGCCAAGCCGGAGCAATCCCCCAACTACATGCAGCTACCACCTTGTGTGGCTCAGGGCCTGGAGGCACTGCCTGCGGGGTCCCACAAAGCCCGTCCCAAGCACAAGAGACCAGATGATGCTCCTCAGCCACGCTCACCCACCGCATCGGGGACCGGCACCGCGAGGCCAGGAGGAGACAACCTGCCTTTTCAAAGTTCTTGAGAAACTTTGAAGCAGGTCCTCTGCACAGATACTGGTTTCGCATGCAAAAGACAATGGAAAACCCATGATTATAGTAAATATTTATCTTAACCGAAATGGGAATAATTAAACGGCAACTTAATTACTATATTCTGTTCAATTATGCTGACTGTTGACTAATTGCAGACTGAGTCCATTTACATGTTAATAAATGTTTGTGTTAAAGTTCCTCCTTGGTTAATTTTCGAGGTTTAACAATATGAAGTAGAGTTGCTGGGCTTTTTTTTTTTTTTTCTTTTCTTTCACCCTGTAAACTCATTGCTTTTGCTTAACTCTGTGACCTCCTGCTGCCACACAGGGACATTGGCAGCACCGACCCACGGCTGGCCATTGCAGAG
>NW_009636719.1:25387-26422 GCF_000690535.1 Cariama cristata | reverse complement strand
AGATGTAGCGCGAGGGTCCAGATGGTGCACGATCCCGAGAACCACCGAGCGCGAAGCGCGCGGGAGGGTGTTAGGGATATTTAGTGGGATGTGTTTGACAAGGTGTTTCCTTATTTAAAGGGGAGGGGAGGAAAAGGCAGATGGTGTGGCTGTTTCTAATGACATTCCCTGGCTGGGTTTTTTAACAGCAGACATAAGAGGGGCACAGGCACCTGACGCGCCTGTCTGCTCGGCTGCTGGGAGGGAAGGGGACGCTGACAGAATAGGTCCCACTGCCGTCCCCGCTACCTGTTCAACTTATTTATTTACCAGGGTGCACGGTGAGGCTGATGGAGGGCTCTCTCTGGGGCCGGCGTCTCCAGAGCCACTGGTCCCTGCCCTGCTGCAGCATTCACCGCACCGCTCTGCCCTGGCACCAGCCGCATGGCTCAGGGAAAACAGCTCTCTTTCCCAGAAACCCACCATCACTGCTTTCCTTCTCTGCACCTTTATCCCTCCGGCTTCATCCCATCTTATTTTCCTGCTGTCTTGGCCCTCCGCTTGCCCCAGTGGTCTTGCCGTCACCGCCAGCACAGTGCCGACCTGTCCTGCTGCCGATGTAGGTTGGCACTGCTGCCTGCCCCGTGGCCACCCGGGGTGATGCTCTGGGTAGGAAGAGGGGGGTTACAAATGGTATTTTCTCAGAGGTTTTTAAGCATGCTACAATCAGCAGCAGTCTGATGTTTTTTGATGGTTAGGAGCATCTACTAAAATAGAAACAAATTTTGCATTTCCTAAATGGGCAGATAATTGTTCCACAACAGAGAGCAAATACATGCACAGGGATGGCCTCTGCCTTAAACACACACTGAACTGGACTTCTGGTCAGATAAATTTCTAATTAATTTGCTTGTGCAAGCCATGGAACAAAAGCTCTGATTATATATTAGAGCGAGAGGCACAAAAATATCTTCCTGCATGCTTCCACGTTTCCTGCTTCTTGCCTGCAAAGGGGCTCTGGGGTGGCTGTCCTGGGGGTGATACCACCACAAGCCC
>NW_009636719.1:24966-25330 GCF_000690535.1 Cariama cristata | reverse complement strand
CCCTGCACCCCCCCTCGCCAGCCTGTGTCCAGGGACCCCCACGCCTGGGTCAGCGGCCGGCTGGGGGAGTTTGGAAGCGGTGCCAAGCGGGTGGGTGCCAGCGGGCAGCGCAGAGCTGTGGCTGGCACTTTATGCTAATGGACCAGTCATTATTTATTCCTTTGGAATTCATTACAATCACATTATTTGGGATCGGCTCATTTAGCGTCACGAATGCATCCATAGGATTTTTTTACCGTGACCTAATTAATAATGAATGATTCTATTTTAAAGAGCTACCGTATGCTGGGTTTTAAGGCAGAGTTAAGAGTTACAGCAAGTGACGCCGAAGTGGCTCCGGTGCTGCTCCCCCCCCCCGGCAAAA